>NC_056749.1:676121050-676263550 GCF_019279795.1 Protopterus annectens | reverse complement strand
ATTATATTTCTAAAAACCTTCTGCCTAACAGTACAGCTGCACAAGACAAAAAGACACAATACCAAATAAGCACAACAATAAAACTATTTCACTAACTAACCTTGATAATATGATATTGCATAGCATCACAACCACCACCTTTTCAATCAAACATTCATTTCCTGCACAGTCCTTCTTACTTGCACAATATAAAACTTGAATTCAACCAAATGTGATTCACACAAATGAACAGTCACACATCTGTGCAATTGCTCATTTTTATATCCACACAAACTTGTTGAAATGAGTTATCAATCATTTGAATAACAATAACAAACGCACACATATACGTATTTGGCACACGCATACTTTGGCATAGACAGCACCAGCAATGCACACAATATTCAGTATTCCCAATGTGCAACATTAGTGATTGTGAATATACATATACATATACACACACACATACACATTACATATATTTGGTATAATTAGACAGGTCTATATTAGAACACCGAACATTTGAAATGTTGAGTGTTCTAATATCGAACCCTAGCAATCGAAAATGCAAAACATTGAACATTCGGAACAGCAAATGTTTTTCCTAGGGAAAAAATGTTCTGTTCCAAAACACATACACACAACACAAGCACACCAAACAAACAGCAATCCACACACATACACCTAAACTCGTACACCTAACCCTACACTAAACTATACATAAACCACTAACTATCCACCTTAACCCAAACCCTAACCCTAAGGTCCATCACTATCCCACAGTCACCTCACCTGCGCCCTAACCCTAACTCACCTACCCTGCCCTAACACCCACATCTACACAATCGCACACTTACCTGACCCGAGCCCTAACCCTAACTCACCTAACCCGCTCTAACCCACACGTCCACACAATCACACACTAACCTGAACCTGACCCATAACTTTCCACCAGAGCGCTGAAAATACCAAAGCAACAGAAATAGACAACCAAATTCTTTCCCTAGGAAAGAATTCGGTTTTCTGTTTCTTCGATATTTTCAGTGTTCACTGAAAACGGGTCGATATTAGAACATTCGACATTTTAAATGTTCGGTGTTCTAATATAGACCCAACTAAACATATTAATGTGAAATTACTCATTCTCTCTCTCTTGATATATACGGCTATAGTGAAAATGAAAGGCATACCCAAACATCAATGGCAACTTTGACAACATAAAGGTTGAGAACACAAATGTCTTGTCACTACACATACACACAGAAATACCCTTGGTGCATACAAACCTAAAACTAACATACACACAGAATTACCCTTGGTGCATACAAACCTAAAACTTACAAAAAAAAAAAGAAAGAGCATTGCTTTTTCCAGGGGATCAAGTCTGCTTGCACCCTCCCCCACTAATTATATATACTAACTTGGAGACTGCACAATCCCTGGGGAATGGGCATATTTCCCAGCCTCAGGGATCATTGATCTTACACTCCTGTTGACCAAATTGTGTTTACAAAACAAATGTTGATATTTGGAAGTTCTGATCATTTTAATTGCTTCTGTACATAGGTGTGTGTGTGTGTGTGTGTGTGTGTGTGTGTGTGTGTGTGTGTGTGTGTGTGTGTGTGTGTGTGTGTGTGTGTGTGTGTGTGTGTGTGTATTTAGATACAATAAAAATATCCAATGTGTAAATTTTGTAAACACAGAAAAACATTGCTAGTCCACCAAATAAAGAGTGTCAGTATCATTGTTCCCAGCAAGATGATATCAAAAGCTTAAAAAGAAATAAATATTGCTTACTATGTTTCTACAAGGGAACAAACAGCTCTGCAACCTCCATGTGGGGGACTGTGCTCTGAACACTCTGGCTACAGATATACACCACAATGCACCAACTTGTAAAAGTGAGAAATCTCCAACAGGAATGTAATTATTGCTGTCACACACCTTCCTATTGCACCACCAACATCTTACAGAAAAACAACAGTTAAACAAGGAAATCATAGCCAGCAGACTCTTAAATATTGCTCTGGCAATGATTTATTACAAAACATTACTTGAAACAATACATTTTTGCTTTACTGCTATTAAACAGACGCAATCTAACTACCAGCTTAGCAAACTAGGACACTTAGCTGACATTTTTCACAGTCAATCTTTTTTTAAAAAATTACCATATTCTGTTGACACGGTTAGCTTTATATTATTTTAAGGATTCTCATGGATAGATAGATAGACAGACAGACAGCAGAAGGAAACAGTTTTCTTAAAATTAACTGATATATTTTGAAGGGTTTTCTTACAGATGGTAGCTAAATCAGGTCTTTCTGGTTTCAACTAGGAATCTAACATATTCCATTCTAGGATCAGTACACAATATTTAGATTCTGTAATTCATTATGCAATCATATGATTACTTTTATCAATAGTCTTTTTGTCTTAGTATACTTTATTTGATTTTTCTATTTAACATTAAAATCTTAGAAAGTTTTTTTTTTAATCTGAAACAGTTACTGGAATTGTAAACAATATCGTTACAATTACAAACTTATCTTTACATTATATAGTTTTTTGTTTATCTTTTACTCGTTTAAATGTCCTTCTCTTTTATTTCATTATATAGAAATGGTTTGAATAAGTAAAAAAAGACATTGGCACCGTACACTATTTAATGTTAATAAGCCTGATGTGTTTTATTTTAAGAAACACATCTTTTAAAAGACATTATTGATAAATTATAACACACCATTTTTCTTATTATTATTCTTTTAATAAAAAACATGGCTCTATGCAGAAATAATTACACGGCGCCATACATTTTAATACATCATGGTGATAGCAATGAAATGGTTCCAATGATTATAAATTAGTATCAGCACAGAATATATACAAATTAACTGATGTGAATTAGATTCCAATACTATCAAAAATGGAAAGACGTTTATACAATATTTTATTATACACTTTAAAAGGTGAGGTGATATTGGCGAGGGCCTGAACTGCATATCTGACAAACATGAATCTAAAACAAAAGTGGAGCCTAGAGTAACTGCTACTGCTAACGTACAAAAAGTTGGTAGATGCTTTAACCTTGACAGAGGTAGATGACTTTAGGGATTCTAAATATTTCACCTACATTATTCTTATGTTTTGAGGCACCAAATGGTACATATAGTGTTCATAGCTTCATAGATAGTTATTAGCCATGTGGTCCAGTACACTGCTGCAGATCATGGCCCAGTTTCCCAATTGCCCAAGGATATTGTCTGGTCAAGTGAGTTGCTCAGAGTAACATAACAGGGAAATGAATAATGACAGCATTAAACCCTGGACTACAGAGAGCAACTTGTTAACAGGTTGCAGCCTTTATTCTTTGCTCTGTCAGAATACATAATTTAGTTTATCTCCAAAATGACGACAAACATTTGTTCATGCCTATTTTCAGACCATACCTCATTATTATTTAAATTGAAAACAATGATAAACTGGACACATTATGGTACACTCACTTATATTTTCTTAAGTAAAAAAATGTAAAAGTGGTTAATGAGTTAAGTCCAAACTAGTTTTATAACAAGTTGAAGATAGTGTTAAAATATTAATTTTTCTTAATCTTGCAGATTGCAATAAAGAAGATTTCATTACTATTAGTTTTGCTACAGGAATATTAAAAGGTTTTGCTTGAGTGTTCACTTAGCTACCTGGAGAAATCCCTCTTCTACCAGAGTATGCAATGTTGGTAGGCAATAAGCAAAATGCAAGAAAACATGCTAGCAAAAAAAAAATGACAGCAGGGGAGGAAGACAAGAAAAAGAAAAGAAATACGGATGTAAATACCGATGGGGGAGAATGTCGTGCACTAATACAGAATACCGATGGGGAGAATGCCGTGCACTAATACAGAATACCGATGGGGAGAATGTCATGCACTAATACAGAATACCAATGGGGGAGAATGCCGTGCACTAATACAGAATACCGATGGGGAGAATGTTGTGCACTAATACAGAATACCGATGGGGAGAATGTCGTGCACTAATACAGAATACCGATGGGGAGAATGCCGTGCACTAATACAGAATACCGATGGGGAGAATGTTGTGCACTAATACAGAATACCGATGGGGAGAATGTCGTGCACTTATACAGAATACTGATGGGGGAGAATGCCGTGCACTAATACAGAATACTGATGGGGAGAATGTCATGCACTAATACAGAATACCAATGGGGGAGAATGTTGTGCACTAATACAGAATACCGATGGGGAGAATGTCGTGCACTAATACAGAATACGGATGGGGAGAATGTTGTGCACTAATATAGAATACCGATGGGGAGAATGTCGTGCACTAATATAGAATACCGATGGGGAGAATGCCGTGCACTAATACAGAATACCGATGGGGAGAATGTCGTGCACTAATACAGAATACGGATGGGGAGAATGTTGTGCACTAATATAGAATACCGATGGGGAGAATGTCGTGCACTAATATAGAATACCGATGGGGAGAATGCCATGCACTAATACAGAATACTGATGGGGAGAATGCCGTGCACTAATACAGAATACCGATGGGGAGAATGCCAAGCACTAATACAGAATACCGATGGGGGAGAATGTCATGCACTAATACAGAATACCGATGGGGAGAATGTCGTGCACTAATACAGAATACCGATGGGGAGAATGCCGTGCACGAATACAGAATACCGATGGGGAGAATGTCATGCACTAATACAGAATACCGATGGGGAGAATGCCAAGCACTAATACAGAATACCGATGGGGGAGAATGTCATGCACTAATACAGAATACCGATGGGGAGAATGTCGTGCACTAATACAGAATACCGATGGGGAGAATGCCGTGCACTAATACAGAATACCGATGGGGAGAATGTCGTGAACTAATACAGAATACCGATGAGGAGAATGTGCACTAATACAGAATACCGATGGGGGAGAATGCCGTGCACTAATGCAGAATACCGATGGGGAGAATGTCATGCACTAATACAGAATACCAATGGGGGAGAATGTCGTGCACTGATACAGAATACCGATGGGGGAGAATGTCATGCACTAATACAGAATACCGATGGGGAGAATGTTGTGCACTAATACAGAATACTGATGGGGAGAATGCCGTGCACTAATACAGAATGAAAAATCCACTCTTTATATTATTGTACAGTTGTAAAAAGGTCTTTTATTTCCTCATGTGTAAGAAACTTCTAGATTCTTCCTATAGCTTCCAGTATTTGCCTTCCACTGTTTGAAATAGCACATTCTCACTAAATTTTCTACATCATGAATAGGAATGCAAACCACAGTCACTAATACTCCTCCATGTGGATCATAGACGGTATAGTTCCTTTACTTTTCATTCTGTAGTAATGAAGTTTTCTACATCCTCACCATACTCAGGATATTTCAAGAAAGTGGCACACACTGTCAGTTTCTTAACCTTAGTATTACATCGCTGCACTGAACTCTTAGGCATGATTTTTATAACACTTTATTATCAAAATAAAAACAATAAGAACCCACACAGTGGTAGAGATAATACCTTAAACATTCAATGTACAAACAAAAAATCAATAAAAATATAAAACAACTATGAGCACCATATACAACCTACATTCTGGAATTAGTTTCAAGCAAGTAGCACAGCAATAATGAATATAACCATATTAAATAAGTAACAGAACAATAAATTATAAAATTCAGTCTAATATCTCCTGTAACATAGCCAACCATGAATTCTTTCTGGTATTAGGTTTTGGTAAGAGTCTTTACCTTATAGCATATTCTAAAATACAAAACTTGATCAGTTTAAAGCTTTAAGATTCAGTCAGTTCTTTGTAATGTACAACTTTACCAGCATAAAGACAGATATAAAATTGCTTGCTTCAATATTCTTTAGTTTCTTATGGGGGATATGTAGTAAAACAAACTGTCATACCCAGCTTTATAAAGCTTATCTAGTAATAAGGACAACAAATGTTTGGAAAACATGCATTCTCAAAATATATGTAAGAGATCTGCCTTATTAGCACTGCATGCAGAACAAATATGAGACCTCTTCTTCTTCTTTCGGCTGCTCCCGTGAGAGGTCGCCACAGTAGATCAACTGTTTCCATTTCTTCCTGTCCTCTGCATCTTGCTCTGTCAAACCAACCACCTGCATGTCCTCTCTCACCACAGCCATAAACCTTATCTTAGGCCTTCCTCTTTTCCTGTTACCTGGCAGCTTCATCCTTAGCATCTTTTTTCCCAATATACTCTGCATCCCTCCTCAGCACATGTCCAAACCAACGTAATCTTGCCTCTCTGGCTTTGTCTCCAAACCTTACAACCTGGGCTGACCCTCTAACATACTTATTTCTAATCCTGTTCATCCTCGTCACACCCAGTGCAAATCTTAACATCTTCAACTCTGCCACTTCAAGCTCTGACTCCTGCCTTTTTGTCAATGCCACTGTCTCCAACCCATATAACATAGCTGGTCTCACTACCCTAGACCTTCCCTTTCACTCTTACTAGTACTCGTCTGTCACAAATCACTCCTAACATTCTTCTCCACCCACTCCATCCTGCCTGTACTCTCTTCTTCACCTCTCTTCCACACTCACCATTACTCTGAACTGCTGATCCCAAGTACTTAAACTCATTCAGCTTCGCCACCTCTTCTCCCTGCATCCTCACCATTCCTCTATCCTCCCTCTCATTCACACACATATATTCTGTCTTAGTCCTGCTGACCTTCATTCCTCTTCTCTCTAGAGCATATCTCCACCTCTCCAGGGTCTCCTCCACCTGTTCCCTATTCTCACTACAGATCACAATGTCATCTGCAAACATCATAGTCCATGGGGACTCCTGTCTGATCTCGTCTGTCAACCTGTCCATCACCATTGCAAATAAGAAAGGGCTCAGAGCTGATCCTTGATGTAATCCCACCTCCACCTTAAACGCATCTGTCACTCCCACTGCAGATCTCACCGCTGTCACCCTACCCTCGTACATATCCTGTACCACTCTTACATACTTCTCTGACACTCCCGACTTCCTCATACAATACCACAACTCCTCTCTAGGCACCCTGTCATATGCTTTCTCTAAATCCACAAAGACACAATGCAACTCCTTCTGACCTTCTCTGTACTTCTCCATCAACACAAATATGAGACTGACCTGGATAAATATTTGCTTTCTTAAAAGGGATTAAATACACATTATTATGAATCATAAATTGAATGAAATATTTCTTTAAGGGAATACATTTTAAATTGAGTTAAATTAGTGAACATGATTCCAGAGACCTATTTGATAATAGATCTTGTATATACCAAAAATAACAAAATATCTAAGTACTACAGAATTTAAACTGTATTATTAATTTTTAGGAATTATATAGGGCATTATAAGAAGTCATGGCATTTCTTAGGCAATTTAAGAATTTTATACTGTATTTTGGCAGAGGTTTTAACCCACGTTTATGTTGAATTATATATTATACTTGATTGACTAAAGGTGCATGATATGAAGGAAGATTCAGACAGTGTTCTTGTTCTGAGGTATGGAAGGATTCAGAGCAAAAATCATATCATAAACAGGTTGTCTAACATGAGGATAATAAGTAAGATCAATCATTTTATTGTTTCAAGTGAAATTTGGATTTAAATGAAAAGGATGAAACAGAGGGAAAGCATCCACTAGGCCAAGAATCATAAGGAGATTATTGAAAGCCCCAGTAAGATTTAATGATTTATTTATTTATTTATTTATTTAACATATGTTTACCTAGAAAGTCTAACTGGGACAGAGCCCATTTTCAGCAGAGGCCTGAGGAGAAATGTTCAGAATGCATGTCTTTTAAATGTGGGAGGAAACCAGAGCAACCAGAGGAAACCCATGCGAAAGCAGGAAGGACATGCAGACTCTGCACAAAAGGGACTCTGAAAATTTAACCAGAGAACCTCTTGCTGTGAGGTGACAATGCTAATCACTGCACCACTGTGCCACACTAAAAATTATGAATCTTCAAATGTTTCATATATTGCCACTTGGATTATAGGAGACAATTATCATTAGTATAACTGAATTAATTATCAACTAATACAAGTAAAAATCTGGAAGATTTAGCCCTCCTTGGGATTTAGGTGCTATCAGTTTACCAAAGGCAATGTGTATAGATTTAGGAGCCCAGATAAACTTAGTTTAATAGACAATAATACAGGGGAAAAAAAATCTCTTCAAAATTTTGCTACAGGAAGAATTCATATAAAACAAAAGTCTAGAGGAAATGTTCATTTTTAAACAGCAATTTTTATATAAAATGGAAAATTTGAAGTTAGACCACCTTTTAATACCATCATTAATACAATACTATGCTCTGGTGATGTTAAACTGATGATTAAAGATAGGTCATTGTAGAAGAAAATACCTAAATATTTTAAAGACTTATTTATCTTTAAGCCAGCGTCATCTAAAAGACATAAAATTATATGGAAAGAGTACAGATTTTTTTCAGAATTAATTTAAAATTATGGCATTCAGAAAATTTATAGGATGTAGAAGTTTTGGTTATATCTGATGGACACAGAAATTATATATTTAGAACATCTGCAAAAGCAGTAAAAGGAAATTTGGTTTAAAAGGATGCAGACATTTGTGATTAAGTGCTACATGTAAGTGCAATTAATAAGATCTCAGTTTAGAGACTGAATAAATATGGGGAAAGAGGGCAACCTTGTTTGACCCCACTCTTGATAGGGATAAGTTTGGAGTGGAGTCTATTAATAAATAATCTTGTAGAAGAATTTTTATAAAGACGTTGGATAGTAATCTTGCTTTAAAAACAAACTTATCCGTCACTAAAAATAGAAATCCATAATCAATTCTGTCAGAGGCTTTAAATGCATCAATTGCTAATACATAAAAAGCATGTTTGCTATTATAGTTTAGCATTTGCAAAGATTGAAGAGTTAATACATGATCATTTACTTACCAATAACTGAAAAAATCAGATTCAAAGGAGAAATAAGTGTGGGTAAAATGACTTTAGGTAAATTTACCAAAATGGGATCATACATTTTTACATCAATATTAATGAGCACATTTGGTCTAAAATGTGATGGAGCCCTTTGATCTTTATCTTGTTTAAGGATAAGGATAGTTTTAGATCAGAAATATCAAAAGTGCTAATATGGTTAAACAACTTAAGTAGAATTTTCCAAAGAATATTAGAGAAATATTTGTAAAATTTAGCAGTAAACCCAGTGGGCCCATGGGATTTGCCAATTAATTCTATTAATGGAAAAAAGAATTTCAGAAATTGTGAAAGGTTTATATTGTAGATCAGTGTGTTCTTTCTTAATATTGTGGAAAGGAATTTGGTCAAGGTATGAAATTAAATTGTGGCGGAAATGATAGGCACATGTAAAGTTATAAAGATACATTTAAGTAAAGATTTTTAAGATCTCATCTTGAGAACTAATGATATTATCATTAACATTTAATTCTGACATAATCAGATGTGGAGAGTGAATCTTAATAATTCTAGCCAGCAATTTAGAGGACATTTGGGCCCATTCTGAAAATAAAGCTAAAGTTTTAGCTTCATAGTGTGATAGCTGCTCCCTCCAGATATAAGGTATATAGTTCCTTACAGATCTCTTTTATGTATTTATTTTCTTATCATCAAGTTCTGTGTTATTAAATGACAGCTGCTAGAGTTCTAAATTGGAAAGTTGGGTCTTGAGGTCGCTTTTTTTTTTTTTTTTTGCTTATAGAGCTTACTGTAGAATGAGGCTTTAGCAATTAGGACTCCTCTTAATTCAGCTTTTAGTGTAGCCCATTGGATGTCAAAATTGATTGGTTTATTTTCAAAATTGTCACAGAAATTTTTAAGTAGACCTTTCAAATGATTTATGACCTTATCTTTCTGTAAGATTAATAGCTTTAACACCCAATTAAAAATAAATAATAATAAAATAAATGCATCCTTTTTCAAAATTCAGTTACCATCAATGGTTAAATAAATTTTTGAGTGATCTGACAAACATATGGGGTCAGTAGTAAAATCAGAGAGAGCCAAAAACCCAAAGGTAGCAGCTAGTGTTGCTGAAACTTATAACCAGACAGTAAAACATCACTGAAGCAGCATGCAATAGGAAACAAAACAGCTACAATCATCAAATGCCAGGTCCTCCTGCCTGGCATTTGATGACTGCAGTTGTTTTTCCTATTCCATGCTGCTTCCAGAGTGTTTTAAAATCAGAGAGAGGAACAGTCAGTTCATCACAAATTAGAAAGAAGCTAATTCTAGATCATGATTTGTGTCTTCCTGAGAAAAAGGTAAAATTATTATTTTTTAACCTAATGCAGTAAATGGATCAACTAAAGCAAAATCAGTTATTAAGTTGAGAATTGCAGATGCAGCAGTCTAACTTGCATAAAGTACAGCTGTGTACACTTACCATAAATGTAGATGTTCGAGTGTCTTCACTGTTGCAGTCATCACTGTAGGGTTCTTCCTGCCGGCAGGCAGCCCTCGGTCGGCCAGAATCCCAAAGTCTGGGTCCGGCATCAGCTGTGTACTCACCCTCCCTGACATCAGTGCGCCAGGGGTACAAAGCTCCCAGCCAACACCATGTTCTCCAGTTTTTCTTGCCCCAGATGTCAAGTGCCCAAAAATAAAGGCTAAAAGTAAAACAAAAACATAACATACAACAAACCCCATACCCTGTAGCAAATATACCTCAGAAGAAGGGTGAAGCAGGGAACCACACCAATAAAAGTATAAGAGGGGACAGGAGGGTGGGTAACCCAGACTGCAACAGTGAAGACACTCGAACATCTACATTTATGGTAAGTGTACACAATTGTAGGATTAGTCCTCAAAGAAACCCTGTCTTGATGAAAAATAATGTAAGGTTCCACAACCATGAGCGCTTGTAACTCCGAGACTCTCCTGGCTGAAGTTAAAGACAGTAGGATAACAGTCTTCCATGATAAATACTTAATATCAGGCTCAAAAGGAGGCAGAGTAAGTTTTTCCAGGACATAATTGAGGTCCCAGGCAGGAATGGGTGGTGTCCTAGGGGGCCTTAAATTCTTTGCTCCTCTGAGATATTGTTTCAGAAGTGGATGTGAAAAAATTGGAGGATCTGTATTATAATGTGCAGAGATAGCAGAGGCATGTATTTTTATGGAGGAAAAAGATAAACCCTTATGCAACATATCTGTTAGATAATGTAAAATCAATGGAATATTTGGAATGTGAGGATCTGATTCCTGAACATGCATCCAGGTGCAAAATCTCTTCCATTTACCTTCATAAGATTTCCTAATGCTAGGCCTTCTGGCTTCTAAGATAACATCCATGACCTGTTTGGAAAGGGTAGGATTAATCATAGACCCTGAATACGCCAGGCTGCCAGGCTGAGAGTTTTGATATGAGAGTGCAGTACCTGGCCCTGATGTTGAGACAAAAAGATTTGGAATCTGAGGTAGAATCCAAGGAGATTCCTGGGATAGATTTATCAGTGTTGAGTACCAAAATTGTCGAGGCCAATTCGGGGCTAGTAAGATCAGCTTTGGTTTGTCCTGTTTTATTTTTAATAACACCCTTGGTAGAAGAGGTAGTGGTGGAAAGGCATACCCCAAGAGGTTCCTCCAACTGAATGAGAGAGCATCCACTTTCCATGCTAGCTTGTGATATGTCCTTGTGCAAAAAGTCTGTAACTGGTAGTTGTGGGGATGCAAACAGATCTATGTCCGGGTAGCCCCAGGCTTCTGTAATCATCTTGAATATTTGGGTGTATAGCATCCACTCGTGTGGGTCTGACAGGTCCCTGCTCAGGCTGTCTGCCAGAGTGTTTTGTTTCCCTGGCAGGAATTGAGCTTGTAGGTCCACTTTGCAAGCTAGTGCTGTGTTCCATAGAGTCATGGCTAGTCTGCAAAGGGGGTAGGAGTGTGAACCCCCTTGCTTGTTTATGTACCACATAACTGTGGTGTTGTCTGTCCGTATCAGTAGCTGCCCTGGCTGTAAAAGATCCCTGAAAGCCAAGACAGCATTCTGCACAGCTAACATCTCTTTTAAATTGATATGTAGATGCTTCTGATCCTCTGTCCAAACACCTTGCAGGCCTTTCCCCTGCAAGTGGGCTCCCCATGCATAATCCGAGGCGTCAGTGGTTATCACTTGGTAGGCTGGAGGTAGACTGAAGGCTTTCCCTTTGTTTTGATGACATGCCATGGCCCACCAATGGAATTCCTTTTACAGGCAAGGCAAGACAGCAATCACTGTTTCCAGACTGTGACAATGCTGGGACCATATGCTTTTTAGGTACCATTGTATCTTCCTCATATGCAGTCTTGCATATGGTATGAGTAGGATGCAGGAAGCCATGAAACCCAAAGCCTGCAGGAATTTCCTTGCAGTTAGCTGAGACATTAACGCCAGGCTTTTGAAAGTTGAAGCCAGCTGTAGTTGTTTTTCTGATGTCAGGAATGCCATCTGGGTTGTTATGTTTAAAAGAGCACCCAGGAAAGTTATCTGTTGAGTGGGTGTCAAATTTGTCTTTTTTACGTTCACAGTGAATCCCAGGTACTTGAGTAGATTTTGAACAAATTCCAGGTACTGGAGTAAAATGTCCTTGCTGTCTGCTTGAATAAGGCAGCCGTCCAGATAAGGGTAAATTTGAATTGCCTTGAGTCTGCAGTAAGCTATTACTGGTGCCAGGCACTTAGTAAAGACCCTGGGCGCAGTAGACAAGCCAAAGGGCAGCGCAGAGAATTGGTAATGTTTTGAGCCTGCCTTGAATCTGAGGTATTTTCTGCACTCCTGTCTGATAGGAATGTGTAGGCAAGCCTCCTTTAAATCCAGTGTCACCATCCATGCATTTTTGCTCAACATTAGCAGGAGCTGCTGCAGAGTAAGCATCTTGAACTTTGGTATCTCCAGGAAAGTATTTAAGACTGACAGATCCAGGATGGGTCTCCAAGTATTTTGCTTTCTGGGAACTAGAAAGAGTCTTGAATAAAAGCCTTGTCCCGTTTCTGAATTTGGAACCAGTTCTATGGTCCTCATAGCCATGAGGGACCTCACCTGTTTTAATGCCTCTGCCCATGGAATTTTTGGTAGGTCTGGCCATCCGTTTGGTTTTGGTAAGGTGTGAAAGTGGAATTTGTAACCTCTTAAAACTACATCCAGAACCCACTTGTCTTGGGTTATGTAAGTCCAATTTCGGTGAAAAAGAGACAGTTTTCCTCCCAGAGGAGCTTCCAGGAGAGAGGTTCCTGGAGCCATGCAGGGGGAGTCATTGAGCCTGTTTCCAATAAGGTTGAGACCTATCTTCTCCACCCCTGGGGGTGGAAGCACTCCACTGTCTAGGTCTATAAGAGGTCTGTGCTTGGGCCCTCCCTCTGGGGTGCCTATCTACCCCTCTGAGGCCTGTCCGAGCTGGGAAAGGACCAATTTTTAGCTGGCCAATTTCTGATAAATTTAGGAGGCTGAACTTGTAAGAAATCCTTAACCGTTTGCATGGATTTTGCCTTATCCTCCATTTTCTTTATAACCTCTTCAGCCTTAGACCCAAACAAAACATTATGTTGAACAGGAGCATCCAGTAACTTTGCTTTCACTTGATCAGGCAAATGTTGTTCCTTTAACCAAGAATGCCTTCTAATGACGGTGCCAGTGGCAGCCGCCCTGCAAGAGGCCTCCAAAGCATCAAAACCACAGTGTAAGGTATGTTTCCGCACCTGCTCAGTAGCATGCATCAAATCATGTAATTCCTTATTGTCTGCACATGCAGAAATGGTACCCAGTTTTTGTTTCATAACAGACAAAAGGTATTGCTGATATTTCAACATATGAAATTGACAATTTAAAGCCTTAATAGATAAAGTAGCAGAAGTGTACACTTTTTTGCCCCATCTCTCCAAAGCTCTAGAATCCTTATCTGAAGGAATAGGGTTCTTAGCAGTGGCAGCCTTAACACCCTTAGGACCCTGAGAAATGGTTTCTGGATCAGCAGTAGGATTTTTATAAAGAAACTGGTGGGAGTCAGGGACTCTGTAATATCTATCAGGCTTAGCAGGGGCCGGAGGAAAGGAGTCAGGAGTTAAATTAGACTCAGAAAAGACATCATCCACAATATCCAAAATAGGAGGAATAGCCAGGGGTCTGTGTTGGTGAAGAAGAAGGAAATCCCTAAGCCTTCTCATAGATTCAGAGTACTCCTGTCCTTCCCAGTGAAAATGTTCCCTCATGTCATGTAAAGTTTCCCCAAAAGAATAATCCTCAGGAGGAGAAGCTGAAGGAATGGATTGCTCAGCATCAGAATCCTCATAAGGAGGAAAGTATAATCCTGTTCAGAGGAAGACACTGAAGAGATAGATGCCTGATCAGAGGATTCATAATCCAATTCTTGTCTTGGCCTTTTGTCTGGAGGGGGATGTGAACCCCTAATCATAGTTAGCAAGTCCTCCGCCATTTTAAGCATTTGTTTTTGAGATTTAGGTCCCGGATCAGAGGAGGCCTGTGCTTGAATCTTTGTTTTAGAAGTAGTCTTTGCCTTTGTCTTTGCCTTTACCTGAAGCTGTGTAGGCCTGAAAACCCCCTCGGAAAGCCGGTTCCTGCACAGCAGCTCTAGACCCATCCGAGGGAGCATTATCCGAAGGTCCTGCACCTGGAGTATTCGAAGGCCTAGTTGGCTCCTCGTGGGAGTCCATTTCGGCAAGCGGTTCTGTAATGGCCGACGACAGGGGCTGCGCCTATCCTTATCCTTGCGCCTTTTATGAACTCTGGTAGTCGGAAGCATGTCCGACGATATGTTATAATTAAATCGCCTCCCAAAGTAATGAAAGACAAAGTCGTATCTCCGTTTAATAGTATGTTGATTAAATCTAGCACAAAACTGACAACTAGCTACGTCGTGGTCAGGGCCTAGACAAGGAATACAGTAAGAGTGAAAATCCTATGAGATATTTGCTTCCCACATGAAATACAATTATTAACTTTTTCTGACATCGGTCTGGAGCAAGAAAAATGTTTCCCCAATGGGGTACTTAGCTTTGAAAAGAAGAATGTCTTCGGTATGAAGCACCAAAAATAACAGGAGTCAGCCGACCGGCACTTGTGAACTGCTTCCACTGCGCGGCAAGAAAGACTGGAGAACATGGCGTCGGCTGGGAGCTTTGTACCCCTGGCACACTGACGTCAGGGAGGGTGAGTACACAGCCAACGCCGGACCCAGACTTTGGGATTCTGGCAGACCGAGGGCTGCCTGCCGGCACGAAGAACCCTACAGTGATGACTGCAGCAGTGAAACATGATGAACATCAGGAATTGTATGAGTGGTCTCTCATAGGATTTAGAAATAAATTCCAATCCCCAGCTATAAGAAAATAATGACAGCATTTGATTAAAAAGTGTATTAGTAATAAAGTCTGCCTGATTTATAAATGGAACATAAAGGTTAAGGAAGAGCGCTGATTTCTTAATATTTGGGGGTAAGTTACAAAATAGTACCATTGACCATCAGGGTTCAAAGCATTTATATTCACATGGAATAAGGATTTAATAAGAAAGCCATCTCAGTGCCATTATTAGATTTGCCAGATATTCCGGTCTGTTTTATCCATCTCTTCTTAAGCAATCATTCCCATTGTAGAGGTTACATATGGGTCAGGAATGGATTTCTTACAGGAGTGGTAAAGACAGGAATGCTTTAAAAAAAACTATGACTGCAATTCTAAACGTGTTATCACCATTAGGAAAACATTAAAGATAGCTGAATTATAGTAATTCAAAACCATGTATGAGAGTAAACAAGTGTAAAATAAAATAAAGTACACTAAGCCAAGACAGAAGAGCACAGGTTTAATGAAGTTCAGGTTGCCCTGCCACTCTTATTACTGCAATGTATTACTTTTTGGAACAGAATTCTGCTCATTCTTGAGTAACATTCTCAATTGTTGATGAAGTAGTTAATGATGCAGATTAAAATAAGGATGGTGAACAGAAAAAAAATGGAGAACAGGATGTCGATTCAGTAAACAAAAAACAAAATTTACCCTCCAGACTTGAGGAAGAGCACCTGCAAACACAATAGCTACTGACTAGCAAGACATTTATCAGTGTACAAGTACAAAATATGAGGTCTGTTATGTTTTAGTGGCATTTAAGAATCACATGTCCCTTAACTGTCCAATAAGGAAAAGCTGTCAGGCAAGAATTCAAAGAAAAGACAGAGGACAAAATGCACTAGGAAAATGTATTGTACAACTATAACTGAGAACAAGTAAATCAAAGTATGACTATTTCCCAATGTCTAGTTGAACCTTACTACCCCACATCATCAGGTAGCTGAATTTCCCCAGTTTCACTATACCACAACTGAGTCAGTGACAAGTTTACACTTCCAGTCAGCACTATAATTAATTATCAGCAGTTATTTCAAAGTATATTCTCTCCATCGTGTACACTGAACTCTCTGAATTACAAATGCAATGCAGATCAATTTGCATGAATCACTCACTAAATGACAGAACTGGATAATTGTACCGGGGTAGTCTTAGAAATGACAAGGAGTATTCCGTTTGCTCTGTACTACAGACTGCAATTGCATTTTATAAACTACTGAGAATATGGTAAGGGAACAAAATGGACACCAGTCTGTGATTTACTGCCACTATACAGGTAATCACGGTAGGAGAGATACTGAAGTAACAGAATCTGGTACTGGATTACACTACATAAGCCCATTGAGAGACAAGAGTTTGTTATATTCTTTATCAAAGCTAACAAGTAGGGACCAGATAAACTGTGTTAGACACTGAGAGAGTCCATTTTAAAGTCATGCATTCATTCTACGGTTCAGAGGCCTGCTAATATACAGACAATGCATGAACACTCCCCCCCCTCATTAGGATCTACACAGATTTTGAGGGTACTTTTTTTTTTTTTTTTTTTTTTTAACTATCACAGTTGTAGAAGTCCAAAACATGCATTTTCCAGCAACATTTTCAGATAGAACTACAAACAACTCTCATTGCAGCTGAAGCATATACTAAAATGTTGATGATGAAGGTAAAACCAAAACAGCAAGAATCTGATCTTACAAGACATGGAAGGGTGTAGAGCAAGTTTACAACCTATCCAGATCATATCAGTGAGAGCAGAAAATAAAAGATGTGGCAAAAGGGCTGGTGGTTACTGATCTCCACAATACCCCAAAGTAACAGTGCACAGGGATGCAGTAAACTGCTAAGCATTGTTCAGACAAACTTCTGCCTTCCATTTTAATGCATCCTGTAGCTATGTTTATTTTGGCTTTATTTATGTCTCACTATCTGATTTTATGAGTTTGCTTTCATATAACATCCCAGTTTGATACATATACATTTGGCAGACAGTGTAACTCATACCTTTAGCTGATTGTACTTTTCGGTGCGGCTTATAAGGACATATTCCATGGCATGTGCATCTTCTGGTAACTCTGCCTCTGCCAGTTCAGTGCCAAATGCCTGTAACATCTGAGCAATTTCCTTCACAGTCACAGCAAAGCTT
Source organism: Protopterus annectens (assembly GCF_019279795.1). Taxonomy (NCBI): domain Eukaryota; kingdom Metazoa; phylum Chordata; order Ceratodontiformes; family Protopteridae; genus Protopterus; species Protopterus annectens. The sequence goes on along the minus strand of NC_056749.1, from coordinate 676,245,983 downwards.
TCTATGGCCTGCAGACCAAGACAATCATTTAAAACAAACTTACTGGCTGCAATATTATGCAAGTAAACAAAGGTGCTTTTCTAACTTGATTACTTTGACATGGCAATAACAAAATAATACTGTAAACTACAAATCACTGAATGCTTCTTTTTATATGCACTAACTTGTTCTAAAGATTCCAGTTCTTTATTGGTACATGACCATGGCTAACTGTAGTATATTTTAGGACAATGCTGAAATGCATTTCATCTTATATGACTTGTTTTAAGTTTCTGCTACAAATAGCTAAAAGGTCTGTGATGGGTTACACTTACTGGGTGGATAGATGCACAACACAGATGAAAGAAAGATGAAGTATGAAACACAAAAGGTGAAGGCGAATAAAAGTTGTTTGATCAGGTCTGCTGATATTACCAACTGGACAATACAGCCCACAATTTCTCCCTTGATTACATTTCTTCTAGTAAGTGTATCATAGAAAAACAGTCTTCCAGTGTCTTTTAACCCTTACATCTCGCCTATGCTTTGCACATCTTGCCCTTCAGCGAATGATACTTTGTTCTGTTTGCAGAGATACTTCAGTTTCTCCAGCCAATCTACCTTCTGCTTCCATTTTTTATTGACTACATAATTACAGCATTCCTTCATATGATTTGTGATTCAGAACCAGTCTTCCTTAAATTGATCATCTCTGCAATATCTCCTCTTCATATCTTTTCATAGGTGAAGTCTAACAAAAAAGCCGATAAGTGGCATTTCAGCAAAGTATTATATACTAATACAGCCATTTCTCTTTCTGATGAAGATAACATGATTCAAGCTTTTTTTTACCATGCTAGGATTTTGCTGTTTGACTTTTATAATTTAAATATTGTCATGTTATCAGAAATTATAATTACCAGAGTTTTCCTTCTTTGTAACTTCAACTCTTTCTTATGGTTTAGATAACATGTTACTGCTGAGACTGAAACACATCCACAGTCATTGTATTACTCTCATAATCTTTTCATAGCTTTGCTGTCTTGAAGCTCTACAGTCTATTTACACTTTAGCAGAGTATTATGCCAACTATCTTCAAGGCCTAATTTATTAGCGGTCATCCTATAATGTTGCTGAGAGGCATAGAAAAGGTACTGTATGAGTACCACCCTTGCCACTGTGACATCCCTCAGTGTCATTATTAAGGCCCACACTGGACTGCTTACTCACTCACCAGTCAAAAGCATGAAACAGTCCCCGAGGCACACTTATCATTCTTCTCTGCTGATCTTTTGGTATCAACAAAACTAAGAATATCAGGCTATACTGGCATGAAATTCCTCTGGATATTTCACATTGCAAAGATCAAAATTTAAAGTTTGAGGACTCTACTGCCCTACCTTTCTGTAATGATTAGATTATTGGCCTTCTGATCAGAATTGAGGCCTGCAACACATACAAATAATATTTGACTCTCTTTTGGAGTTTTAAAATCAGAAAAAAAACAAGGGAAATATTCTAAATTTCTTTTTTAGTGTTTGCACTGAAGTTGTCTAACTGATATAGTCATTTAGTACTGCATTCTGTATTGCCTGTTCCTATTTAGGCATTTTACTTTCTGCTTTGAGTAAACCTACATTTTATTTTCTGCTTTGTGTACTTTGTTTAGTTTGTTGAGTTGGGCATCCTCAGTTTATATTTTTTCATACCTCTCAACTGTCCAGATTTGTGCCTCATATGTTTGTCTGTTCCTCATAAAATTTGTGGTTTTCTGGAAAATCACTGAGGATTAAAGTCACTAAATAATGACACACATTTGAGTTTCAGACTTTTTACCTTTCAGAAAATGCATGCTAACATAATCTAGCAATTTTCTAAGTTTATAGGAGCAATATTTAAAATCTGTCCCTACTTTGTGCCATTATCCCCCCATTATTGTAGGCTTTGCCCAAAGTTCTGACTAACTTTTAGCACTTGGGCTCCAGATTCCATTTGTTTTTCTCTGGTTACTTTGTTTCCTTGAATGATACCTAACTACAAAGAGTGTATCTTGGTCTTGTCTTCTAATAAGACCTGAGGCCTGCCAAACAATGCAGGCAGTGTTGACTCTCTACTGGTGCTTTTTCCCCCCATCCACCAAGTCCTTCTTGTGCTTTTAAAGTTGATGGCTTGAACTGCCCACTTCTGCTGTAAATTTGACTTTGAAAGCTCCTACCTGTCTCATCTCATCTCATCTGCACATTCTACTGGGCACTGAAGAATCAAATTGGTAATGCCCTCCTTTTAGACTTTTAATGCTTGAGGTACCCTCTGTTTCATATCATTCCACTCAGACCCACTGCAATATTTGTTTCCCCTTCTAACTTTAGAAAACCTGTAAGAAATGGGACTAGACTATCAATCACTGGAGACCCTAGGAATTGCTTTTTAGAAACTAGCTTGGGATTAATGCTACTGCTCTGCATCTGGTGAGAGAAGGAGAAGAGGGACACTGACTACTGCTAGTCTGGATTGGACAGTGTGTACAGGCCTTCACTGAGTGGTCTTCTGCAGTTTTAGTGAGAACCTCTTCAGGGCATTCGTGTAGCCTGGCTTTCTGTTGTGCCCAGCTGCTGTAGGCTCTATCCAGTGCACCTCCCAAGAGAAGACTCCAACAACTGTATTGAACCCATCAACATCTGTGTTACTACTACTTCTTAAAAAGAAAACACCTTGAGACTAGTGTACTCCCTGCATCTGGTGAGAAAAGGAGCAAAGCATCACTGATTCCTGGCTGTGTGCAGCTGTACTGAGATCATCCCTATCTCCATTATATGACACATAGCCCTCCAAACCTCATAGGCACTACTCCCCTTTCAGCCCACATTAGTAAGAACTGGGAACCATGGATTTACAACATCCAACTGCTTCTGTAGCCTTCTTGGTTAAAATGGGCATCATAAGGCAATGTAGTGAATGTCTCATATTTACTGAGAACCACATACTTCTTAAACAAACTGAGACAGTGTATGAGAGATGCAGTTATACCATATTAGAGGCAAAACTCTCACATAAAGCCTCTACAAATAGCAAACCAGTGGTCAGTAGCACACAAAACCACACTATATCTATCAGAAACAATACAGACCAAACATATAGACCTGCATATGTGAGCCTCTCAAAAGTAACATACCTAAACCCACAAAGGTCTCCTAAATGTAATCTAAGAAACAAGTATCTTCAACCACATTCAAAACATTCAAGTCATGCAGCAACTTCCATGAAACATGCATCCAAGACTCCCAGTATTTCATCTGAAAAGCCCATAAGGAAACAGCACAAACCTACATCGTAGTCATAGGTGCCGCCATAGTCTGGCCGACTGATGCACCACACAATAGACTTAGTAAGAAGGGGGTCATGGTTAGTTGTCTATTGGGTGCCAGGATTCATCAAATCTTGTATATACACCTCCCTCATTGCCCAAGTTTGCAGTGCTACTAAACAGTTTCACCACTGGTTATAGAATTGTTTTGCTTTATGTGTTGCATACCATGTAACTACATGTATAACTGTTCTCCTGTATTCAGTATTAGTAAGAGTGCCCTGGTAATGTTGACAGGGTGGATGGGGGAAGCCACCACCATCACAGCTGTCATTGTCTGGTTTGGTACATGCGGGGTTAGACTCATACAGTGGCATGTCCTTATTCTTTCACTGTACTTAATGCACATGTCAACCTGCCTCAGTCTGTTGTTACAAGTGGACATTCAGCTACCTCTGCCTGTGGCAGTTGCACCTAGCATACTATAGGCATGCCACTCCATGGTGATGGTCATTTATCATGATGCTGTATTGCCATTGGATTTAGGTGTTCCATGTGTATTGCTTGTGGCATTTTGAGACAGTTTATTTGGCATGGCATCACCCAGTGCCAAGCATGCTGTCATTTGCTAGCCTGTGGCCATCACCAGTTCCTATGCTCCTTTGGGTTTGGCACTATTCTTCAGAGTGTTGCTTCTGCCCAGATCTGCTGGCCCTTGCACTCACACAGATTGCCAATCATGAATTATGCCACTGTCTTAGGCATGGGTGACCAGTTATTTAGCATGCACTCTTGCCCCATATGGCACTCATAGTTCTATAGTACATTTTTGTCTGGCCTCAACATTGCTTTTGAACTACCATTGCTTAGCTAGCTGCATTTTAGTTCTCCAGGGCCTGTACTGTTATTGTAATTGATTTTGATTTTCCCTTCATCAATGTCCTCTTCTTTCCTGTCTTATTTGTCCTTTGTTGCTTTAGCTCCATTTGTGTTCATATTTTATGCAGCATCATCCATAGTGGTGGATGAGGTATGGCAGCTGCCACTGCACCATGGACTAGCCTCACCATTGTCCACTGGGTCCTCAACAATCTCCATGCCTTCTTCTATGCAAAGTAATCATAGTTGCCTTGCAAGGAACAACTTGCAGCATTCCTGGGTGCCCTCATGTGATTTATCTGGCAGAGTAGGTAAGGCTCTCCATCAATGGGCATTACAGGCAGTGTCCAGCTAAGTCAACCTGCAGGAGCTGGAGGACCTGGTAATGGCCTTGGTGGATTGGTGGCTGGACACCTGCATTAATAGCCTGGAGCATGTCCTCATGTGACTTGCAGAGTTACACAGCTGACAGCCCATGGCTATCAGGTTAAGAGTGGTGGGTCCATCCTTGAAGGTGGTCATGGACATGATGGACTTCTGGTGGGATGCATCACTGTGCTGCTTTGCAGTAAGCCATCACCTGACCCTATTCCCGGTCATGGTGTTCCCATTCTTGTGTTTCATTTCCCTACCCAGTTTGTAGTCCATTCCTACCCATCACCAGTTTTCCTCACTATGTTTGTCTGTGTATTTATTTATTTATTTGACATTTGTTAACTGGGTTAGTCCGACTGGGTAGATACCCTTTTTTCAGCAGATACCTGAGGAGAAAAGCACCAGACATTACAATATGACAATTTACTATTAGAATTTGACAAATGGAATCTATACAATAGAACAAAGGTACAAAAGTCATAAGACTGCTTACAGTACAGTAATGAACAGAATATATGTTTTTTTTTTAGTACACTCATGTAAGCATAAATAAAATTTAATATACTCTTAAATTCTAAAATGTAAAGATGAGACAGCCAGAAAAAAAGGCAGTTAGTTGAGATTGAGCAAGGCAGAATGATAGGCCAGGTAAAAGGTTGGAGTGAAAGCAGTCTAGTTGGGGGAAAACAGGAGAGGCTAGAGAAGGATGAAGGCTGGAGGGAGGATAGCGTCATCTAGGATGACAGTGTTCTAATTATTAAAGGTGAAACTTGGGGGGGGGGTAAACTAGCCAAATAAAAGAGATGACAGGTTGGTAAGGTTATATTGGTTAGGAACAGAGACAGAACCCATGCCATACAGTAGGTGTCTTTAGTGCCATTTTGAAGGAGATGGTGTTAGTGATTGATCAGACATATGATGGACGTTTGTTCCAAACATTTGTGACAGAGTAGCAATAGAGTAGTTTGCCAGTGTTTTTATTGGGCTTATAGACATACAGTAGGTTCTGCCGAGAGCTGCGGAGTACAGCTGGGGATGTAAAGCTGAACAAGGGTAGATAGAGAGGGGCAGAAGAATGGGTTGTGTAGGACTGAATGAGCTGTGACAAGCTGGGGTAGTAGAATTTGGTGCTGGAATTCTAGCCATTACAGACGTTTAGGGCTATACAGTGATGAGTGCGATAAGGCAGGTTAGAAGCGAATCTTGCTATTTTGTTATAGGTATTTTCTAGTTTGCCCAGATTAGATTGAAGGTTTGTAAAAATAGGGGCTGCATAGAGTAAAGTGGGGAGTAGGTAGGCTTGAGCAAGGGAAAGCCTGGAGGACTGAGTGAGGAATTTATTGTGTCTATATAGGAGTCCAAGTTTTTGATTAGTCTTTTTAATACATAACTGAATGGGGTGATTGAGTTTATAGGTGGTTGTCGATAGTAACTCCAAGGAGTTTTGTGTGAGGTTCAGTAGTGATGGCTGTACTGTCAAGTGCGGAGACAGAGAAGGTAGCTTTATGATGCTGAAAGTGGTGTAGGGAGGAAAAGGAGGAGTTTAGTTTTTTTGGGGTTCAGTAAGAGTTCATTCGAGGTACGCCATCTTTCAACTGCATGGAGGGACTGTTGGGTGAGGGTATGGAGATGAGAAATGTCAGAGCAAGAAATAATAGTGGAATCATCAGCATAATGAATAATGGTAGAGTTTGGGCAAGATGAGTAGAGGTCATTAATAAAGATATTGAAAAAGAGGGGTCCAAGGATGGAGCCTTGGGGCACCCCTGTTTGAACAGATAGGAAAGGGGAAAAGGTAGTTTGCCATTTTACAGCCTGAAGTCTATTTGAGAGATAGCTGGAGAACCAGGATAAGGAAGAGTTAGGTTTAGAGAAGCTAGTTTTGATAGAAGCAGTCCCTGGGAGACAGTGTCAAAGCCTTTGGATAACTCAAGAAACAAACAGGAGACCAATTTATTATTGTCACGGGAATGTGCAAGGGTGTTTATACAGGATATGAGAGCAGTAGCACTACTGTGCTTTAGATGGAAGCCATGCTGAGAGAGGGTAAGGAGATTCTCTTGGAGGAGGTGACTAAAGAACTATTTGTGAATGCATTTTCCAATATTTTTCACAGGGGAGATAGTATAGCAATGGGGTCTAAAGCTGCACGGGTTGGTTGCATTACCACCTTTGTGAAGGGGAATGACACAGACTTTTTTCCAGATGTTAGGGCAGTGCTTTCAAGAATGGATCTACTGATTAAAATGGAGATGGGGTGGGCAATAGAGTTAGCAGGAATTCTTAGGAATTGTGGAGGTAAATTATCGTCTGAAAGGGAGCTATTTTTAAGTTTACAGAGAAGGGGCATTATGTATGTTGTTGAGACAGGTTTAAGAGAGAAGGCAGTAGAGTGGTAGGTGGGTTTGCGTTCAGAGTAGTATCATTTTTAGTTAGGTTATGGATAGAATCAATGAAGAAGATATTAAGTAGAGTAGCAGTAATGGTGGTTGAGCTATTTGGGTATGGGTTGGGGGTAGATGGACACCCAGGGTTTAGCAGCTTATTCACAGAATGCCAACATTTATGGGGGTTTGAGTGTGAGCTGTCTAGTGGTTTGTGGAAAAAGTTTTGTTTGTCAAGGTGACATTTTTTTTGTTAAGTTATGGAGCTCTCTATGGGTTTGGAGATCAGTGTGGGTATTGGATTTCTTCCATTTTTTCCAAGCACTGTCTCTGTTATTCATAAGATGCTGAGTGCCTTTTGTTAACCAGAGGGCAAAATGAGTTTTGCTCCTGAGTTTCTTATTGAGGGCTAAGGAGTTGAGTGTATCTAGAAATATGTTGCTAAAGGATGGGACAGCAGCCTCCCCGGGGGGGTGTTGTGGCAGAAGGACCAGTTAATAGAAGAAAGCAGATGGTTAAAAGTGCCTGGGTTGAAACTGGAGAGATTGTGGCAGTCTTTGTAAAGTCATGGTTTATGTAGCTGGGGTGAATGTCTGATAATAATGGTGGGATGGTGATCACTAAGGGTGTCGGGTAGAGTAGAGGGGTTGTGGTAGAGCTTAGGGTTGGAGGTGAAGACCCAGTCAAGAGTGGAGCTAGTGTTGGTGTGTTTGTTAAAACAAGTAGGGTCAGTAATTTGCTGAGAGAAACTATAGAGGTTGTTGGAGGACTATAGCGAGTCAGTATTGAGGGCATTCCAATCAATGTTAGCATCACCCATAATAATGGTTTCATGAGTAATATTTTGGGAGAGCCCAGAGAGCAAGTTTTCCAGAATAGGGATGTTGTTGCCTGGGGGATGTAAATAGATACAACGGCTAGCTTCTTGTGAGTGTTTATTTGACAATTGGCTATGAGAATTTCGGCAGGTTGGAAGTCTAGAGAGATAAAATTGACAGGGAGAAGGGTGAGATGGTTTGAGTAGAGAATAGCAACACCACCACCTTTCTTTTTAAGGTGGTCTTGTCGGAGGATGTTACAGCCTGGAGGGAGCATTTCAGTATTTTATATATATATATATATATATATATATATATATATATATATATATATATATATATATATATATATACACACATATATAAAGCTTGAGCCAGGTTTCAGAAAGGCAAAGAATATCAGGGGTATGTGCAGACATCCAAGCTTAGAATAGAGAGACTTTGTTCAGGATACTTTGTATGTTCATAGACAGTAATGAAAGATCTTTGGTGGGAGTAGACAAAGTTGACTGAGAATTAGTATTGGTGGAGCAGTATTGGGGGTAAGAGGAGTTATGTAGGAGAGAAGCGCTATAGTTGGGGCCAGAGTTTGGATGTATGTCACCAGACAGCAGCAGATTTAGGAGAAGTAATGTATGGGAAAGTAAGGTGATTTGTTAGGAGGTAGTGCTTTGTTTTCGTTTTGAGTGGGAGTATGGAGACATGGAGTGATTTGATTTTATATAAGGCAGTGAAGGAATGTATAAATAGAGATGGAGCTATAGGCAGAGAATAAGTATGTGAGGGAGTGGGATGGTATGAGATAAGGATAGGAGAAATGTAGTTGTGTGAGAGAGTGCTTATGTCGGAGGTGACAACAGAGCAAAGAAAGAGGGTTGGTATGGTACAGATAATAAGTAGGATGCAGTTAGCTAGACTAGAATTAGAAAGATAACAAATGACCAAACAGTGTCCAAAAAGAAGATACATTTTATTTTCTCTGATGTCTCGGCTTCACAGCCTTCAAAGAGTATAAACACTCAAAACTCTCAGTATCTGCAAGCACATAGTTGTCATCCCCCTCATGTTATACAGTGTCTACCTTCCTTAGAATTTGTCGACTTTGTAACAATGAGATCGATTTTATGAAAGAAAAGGACAAAACTCTGAAGATGTTTAAAGACAGAGGTTACCATGAGGGTATGCTGCAAGAACATCTTAATACTTTGGAGAAAGAACCCAGGAAAAGAAACTTGGGACTGGTTTTAAATAATAATGGGATGTCCAGTGATATGCAGAGACTGTATTTTGCCACCATGTATAGTGTTTTTAGTCCAAGATTGGTGGACCTGGTTAAATTTTATTGGGGTTATTTAGAATCCCTCAAAGATTTTTCAGAATGGGGTTATGTGGCACCCATGATGTCTTATAAAAGCGGTTAAAGCATCAGAGATTTTTTGGTTCATGGTAGATTTGTTGCCCCTGTGGATAATATTCCTGGTGTTATAGACACTAAATGCACAAAAATGTTGTGGAAAATACAAGAATTGTAAATATATAGTAAATAATTTCTCAACAATTAATGGTATAAGATTTTAAGTAAAAGGGATGTTTAATTGTGAGACTCAGGGCATTGTATATGCCCTTAGATGTCTCTGTTATATGTTTTATATAGGGGAAAGTAAGAGACCTGTTAAGGTCAGACTTTTAGAACATATACGTGCTATAATTAATGGTAGACAGGAAAGTCCTATAGCAGAACATTTTATGCATTTTCATGAGGGAAAAACCAGAAGGCTTACAGGCCAGTATATTGGAGCATATTAAAAATGACCAATATGATGGTGTTCAGATAAAAATTAAATTGTTACATAAGGTATCCATATATATCTTGAAATATAATACATCGGTTCCTTATGGGTTAAACTTGGAGTGTAACTGGAGAATTTTAATTTAGTTTAATTGTTTAATGAGTTAATTATGTGATTATTTTAGGTACATTTAAGGCAGGTGGTTGTTTTAAGTGTTTATACTCCTTGAAGGCTGTGAAGCCGAGACATCAGATAAAAAAAATGTATCTTCTTTTTTGATACTGGTTGGTCATTTGTTATACTGCGTTTGGATTCTGCGGTTGTGCTCATAGAATTAGAAAGATGCATGTTATGAGAGGCTAGAGGATGTGAGAGTAGACTTACAGAGCAGATAGGTGATACTAGTGGAGGGGTGTTAGTTTAGAATAAAGTAGGTGTGTTAAAGTAGGAGGGAAGTATTCTGTGATAGGACATTAATGGGAATGTGGGAGGTGATAAGGGGTGCAGTTCTAGGGGGGATTAGTATAAATGTAATGAGATGGGGTGGGTGGGAATGGGGGTAGGGGAGCAGAGTGAGCCTGAGCTTAGTGACAGCTACATCTGAGCCAAAGAGAAGGACTCTTCAAAAGCAAATAGGTGAGCTACTAAGGATATATGGAGTAGAATAGAGTAGAGTGCCAGAATGGCAGATGAAAATAGTGAAAAGTATTGAATCGTAAATAAAGCTTTCTTGACAGAAGTAAGTAGGTGGGCGGGAAAGAAAGGGGAATAATATGAGTAGAGGGCTACAGTGCAGGTAAAATGGTGGAGAAATAAGTGTAGTGCAGGGAAGTAGGGGCAGGAAGTGGTGATCAGAGTATAGAAGGAAGGGTATGAGGGCAGCCAGAGATGGATGATTATAGTGGAAAGGAGAAAGGGTATTAAAAGAGTAGAGTGAATAAGGAGAAGTAAAGAAGGGCAGAGAGAAGAGAAAACAGATTACTGACTAGTGGAATGCTGATGATGTATAGGAGGAACAGGGGAAAACAGCTTATTTGTAGCACAAACAGACACCTACTCAAATCTATAGTACTGGAGTCAGGAGGGGCTGGATGTACAGCAGGTCGTGGTCCTGTGAGGAGGTTGCCAGATGTAGTACTCATTAGACCATGGAGTAAACTACAACAGGAAATGAAGGTGTGTGTTAGAGAGACATAACAACAAAATACAACTATCAAAAGATAAATTTAACACTGCTTTACATTATGAGCACTGTGTTAAATTCAGGATTCCAAAAGGAGGGTATACTGAATTACAGGGTCTTACCAGAGAGGAATTCTATATGAGTAAATGTGCAGGTAAATTAATGGAGGGCAGTACACCACACTATGGTATGTAACAGAGTTCAAATTATTAGTAGATGGTCATTAGAGGACAGTGCTAAAGTATAACACTATGTTGGTCAAGGCTCTAGTACAACCATGCAACTACAAAGGAAGGGTCTGCAGTAGTTGTAGGGGAAAACAATAAAGCAAAGCCTTGTTTGCAGTAAGGATGCTCTCAAATGGTGAAATAGACCAGCAAATAAAAAAAACAATGTGCAATATCTATTTTTAAATACTAACAACTCTGTGGGCTATTGAGGACTGCTGTAGTAGTTATAAGGAGATGCAGATAAAAAACACATTAGTGGTGAGGTCACTCACTAATGGTAATGTAGCCAGCAGAAATCAATTTGTAATATCAGCAGATTAAAACTCTCAGGAAAGTGGACAATAGAAGAGCAGTGTAATAGTTATAGGGAGCTACTAGCCTTGTGTTACCGACATACATCTTTCCTTTTCCCGATCTGTAGTGTATACTCATTTGCTTGATCCTCCCACCTTTCTGCCTGTCCTATGCACCCCCTTTTATTCCCATGTATACTGTAAATATGGTGGGGACTTCACAGTGCAGCTCTTATCTAGGCTCTCAGCTGTGCTTTTAGTGGTGTGTTGTTTCTCATAGGAGCATACTTTGTTGCAAGCACAATACATGCACACTGGTGAGTCCATACAGTTATGTGACCTGCTGTGGTGCTGTTCAGATCTTTGGATGACCTACTCTCTTCTCACCAGTAAAATTACACCTAATTCAACCCAGTCTTTCACTGTCATTCCTACTGCATTTTTAGTCAGTTTCAGGCCACACTGCACTACTTTGTTTCTGCTATTTTCCACTGCATAACCACAACCACATAAATTATTTTTCTGAATCCTGGCAGGAGCCTTATACAAAAATAAAAAGTAAAAACATAAATCAATAATATAAAAAGTGACAGACATATTACACAAGATTATGACATAAACTTGACAAATTCATTATCTTATTTATTATTTTATTTATTTATTTTATCTTACAGTTGTTAACCGGGCTAGTCCAACTGGATGAATATCCATTTTCAGTAGAGGCCCGGGGAGATAAGCTCCAAATTGTACAATTTGTTAATACTAACTTAAACATATAAGCATAACAATGACAAAAATATGAGGAATCTATGCACATTTCTAACATTATTCCAACCTTGATAAGAAGAAAGAAAAAAGATAAAGAGAAAAAAAGATGAACTAGGAGTTATAATATTATAAACAAAAAAGAACCTTGTTCGTATATTGAGAGGGAAAAATAGCAGCAAAAATAGACTTTGAAGAAATCTAATTTTCTAATAAATTCGAAGGACTATACTTATTAAGGATTTCACCGACATAGAAGTCTGATGGTGAAAAATAAAAGATGAAAGAGGGTTTAACATAATTGCCTAAGGCAGAAGTTAGTCAGGATTACAGCTAGGGCAAAGCCAGTGTTTTTTAGGTATATTTTAAGTTTTGGTTTGAAGTTAATTAGAGAGGAAACAGAGGTGAGATCGGGAGGAAGACGGTTCCATTTTTTCCCAACTACATTAGAGAAGAGAGCATCGCCTGCTCTGTTGTTGGATTTGCTGGTGCAGATGAGTAGTTTGAGGAGCACAGGGAGTTTAGATTCAGGTAGGGAGTAATAAGGGTAGATAGAATTGGGGTCTTCCTTGGCTGGTAAAGTATTTTGTGAGCCAATGTAATTTGGTTAAACCCAAGTAGATTTTGAAATTCAAGCCAGCCTAGTTGAGATAGATTCTGGCAATGGTGTGTTCTAAATGGTCGTCCAGTGGCAAATCTAGCAATGCTATTATAAGATTTAACCAGTTTAGAGAGATTACTTTTTGAAAGGTGAGTATAGATAGTAGAAACATATAGAAGTTAGGAGATAAGGTGGGAGTGGGCAATACTTGTTTTAGCTAAAGGAGTGAGGAATGGCTTAATTCTGTAGAAGGCACCCATTTTTTGTTGACTATATTTACAGTATTGTTAATATGCTCATTGAAAGTAAGGTGGTTGTCAATAGTAACCCCTAATAGTTTTGTTGTTAAGTCAGGTTGTATGTGAGTACCATTCTTTGATAGGACAGTGAAATCACTAAGGGTGTGGCTTTTGGGTTGGTGAAAATAGTAGGAGCTTCGTTTTTTGGGGGTTAAGTAGAAGACAGCGTTGAAGAAACCAAGACTCGACTTTATTAAATGCTTCTTGTGTTTTTAGTAAAAGTTCAGATGTGGTCTTAGCTGAGCATAAAATTGTCGAGTCATCAGCATATTTTAAACATGTAGTTTGTGGAATAGCTATGTGTAAGTCATTAATGAAAATTGAGAAGAGGAGTGGACCTAAAATAGAGCCCTGAGGGACTCCTAGGGTGACAGGTAGTAGGGAGGATAGTTGATTATCCCATACGACTGCTTGCTGTCTGTTAGTAAGATAGGCTCTGAACCAGTTTATAGCCTGAGTATCGAATGCAAGGTGTATAAGAATGTTTATTAATAGCTGGTGATTAACCATATCGAAAGCTTTAGACAGGTCTATAAAGAGAGCTGATGTGAGGATGTTGTTGTTTCTGTTTTGGTTAATAGAGTTGCAGAAGGACAGGAGGGCAGTCGTAGTACTGTGGTGAGGCCTGAAACCATTTTGGCAATCAGCTAGCAAATTGTTTTGTGTTAGATGGTTAAGTAGTTGCTTTTGGATGCATTTTTCCATTATTTTTGCCAATGGGGATAATAGAGCTATCGGGCGATAGTTAGAGTGGTCATTTCCTTTATGAAGTGGGATGATGTGTGAGATTTTCCAGATAGTAAGGAGGGATTTCTCCCTCGGCAATAGTTCTGTTAATGAGGATGGCAATTGGGTAGGCTATAGCTTTGGCAGCTTTCTGCAAATATTCTGCTGATAACTGGTCTGCTGATGGAGTGCAAGGTTTAAGTTTTTGGATAACTCTACGGATATCTTGTGTGGTGACAGGTTGTAACTGAAATGTAGGCGCTAAGGTCTTGTTAGTGTTTGGAGAGAATGTAATATCAGGAGAAAGTTGGTTAGCTAGTGCTTGTATAGCTTCTATGAAGTAGGTATTAAAGGCATTTGCTGCTTGTCTAGGATTTTCTCTTTGTCTGCCTGTAGGGTTGGGAGTTTTGGTTTGGCCTGGGTGAAGTAGTCTGTTGATACTTGCCCAAAATTTTTGTAGGTTATTTTGGTGTTTGGTTTGAGTGTTCATGTAGAAATGTTTCTTGTCTAAGAGAATAGCTAGTTTTGTTTTATTTCTCAGCTGTTTATAAGTGAGGTGATCTGAAGTACTTTTAGTAGTTCTCCACTTGGCCCAGGCTTTGTTTCTGAGTAGCATGCTTTGTCTGGTGTCCTTGGTTAGCCAAGGGGCAGGCTTGGCTCTAATTCTTGTGTTCCATTTTGGAGCGTGGTGGTCAAGGATTGCTAGAAATTTAGAGTTAAAGTAGTCAACTGCCTCAGTGAGAGGTAGACTTTTTAAGGGGGTCCAATTACAGGCTTTGAGTTCATTTTGGAATAATTCTGGGTCAAAGTCTCTATTGTATCTAATTGTTCTGTAAGTGATTGAATGGGGGACATTATTTTTTTACCTGATCAGGTAGGTTAAAGAATGGTTACTGAGATCCCTACTTATCTTCATTCAAAAATAACCACAGTAAACAATGTCTGGCAATTCACTGCGTTGTATTTTTTTTTCTTTTTAGTTGCAAACCAGGTATTTAACTGTAATAAAGATTAAAAAAAATAATAATCACAGTATGGAGACCCATCTCTGGGACACAGTGATAGTCTTCTCTCAAACTCCAGTCTTCAGACCCTGCCATACAGCCTCCAAAGCAGCAATCAGCTCATAATCATAGGTTCATAGGTATATATTAGGCTAACGACCACCAAGGCCTTTATAAGACTAGCTGTGCAATCCAACCCTATTGTGTTTCTATATATCATGGGATTTATTATGAAGGGGTATGTTACTTAGAAAGTTTCAAGAGGTTATGTGGGAAGGTGTATGTTACTTTAGGCATCACTGTCTACCTCTATCTATTGAAGACACGGGGCCGGGGCCAGGCCCAGGGTGAATTTCTGATTTCCCATCTATTGGTCAAGACTACACTTAAACAGGATTAGGGATGGACTATGCTTTTAATTGATGGGAAGTCTGTTCCAGAGCATGTGGATCCTCTGAGACAAATATCTGTCTTGCCAACATGTCTTATTTATGTCAAAAGTAAAATAGAAATCTTGTGGTTCTGATGCTGTTCATTTTGCATCAGAGCTGGATCCAAGGATACCTCATATGCCAGGCATGGATCACCTTAAAGTTGCCAGTAGGAAATAGGTTATAGACTCAGAGATTTAAGGCAATCCATATAGGACAATACCCTGTCTTCTTCTGCTAAGGAACCTTTGTGGATGTTCCCACTGTTACATATGCCTGCTCAGGTACATGCTGAAGGGGGCATTATACTCAATGATGCATCTGATAAGGGCTGAATAAAGTGGCACTATGATTTCCTTGGACCTGGATGCCATGCTGAATTTGTCAGCCAGCAAATTTGCTACATTGCTCTTCTCAGTGAAGGTGGCACCACTGATCATCAGGCTGGCACATTACTATTGCTGTCTTTGAGGTTTTGGACATAGCTGTAGAAGCCTTGTGGTTGTCTTTAGTCTATTAAGCTATCTTGATCTTGTAATTGGTCTTGTCAGACTTAATTAGTCCTCTTAATTTCCTATTTAGTTTACTTATAGAATTCCCATCATTATGGGAGTTCCTCTTCCTGATTTTACCCATCACTTTTTTCCTTTAGTTACATTCCCTATTTAAGGTTAAGATTCCACCAGTGTGATTTGTTTTTAGATTTTGTTTTTGGTTTACTTCTAGTAAGTACAGCAGCCTTTATACAGCCATTTACAAAGTTGTATAGGGTCTGTCTGAACAATACCGCATATATTGCTGTGAACGTGGGGTTGGAAGAGTCACTGAATTTTGACACACTATCACGTAATAGGATGTAGTTTACTTTGGAATAGTTCCCAAGTGCTCCAGGATTTGCTGGGGTTGCCAAGTTGATTTTTATTTCAAATGAGAGAGCTTTGATGTCTAACCTCATCAATGAGGATATGACACTGGGAGGAAGAGGTGCAGCAGACCCCCATATTGATCAGCACCAGGTCCAGTATGTTTGAACCTCTGGTAGGTGTGCACACTATCTGGTCAAGAGTATTTTTGTTAAAGTCCAGGAATCATTGTGTCTGTGAAAATGAGGCAGTGTATGCTTCCCTGACTATACAGAGTTAGTTAAGGTCTCCCATAAATGGGGTATTTTGTTTAATGGTGACTATCTCCAGTAGATTTAGGTACAAAATATGGGATTCTATAGCTTCCCAGGATAAAGTATGAACTTTGACCATGGTGATTTGCACATGGATAAGTTCCAAGTCATCATCCTGTTTAACCAGGGTTATGCTTGTTACAAATGTAGACTGAGACTCCTCCACCTTTTGTTCCTGTTAGCGCAGATGATGGTCTAAATGTGTAGAAGGTACTGAAGCCTTACACTGCTATAGTACTTTCTGCAGATTTAAACCATGTCTCAGTAACAGCACAGATGTCTATATTCTTCAGAATGAGGACAACTTGTAGGGTGTGGAGTTTCTTTTTTAAACTCCTAGCATTGAGCAGTAACACCTTTAGGTTTCTTTGAGTTTTATTTGCTATGTCGGTAGACTTGTCAATTTGACATTGCCTAAAAAATAGCTTTAAGGGAGTGGATAAAATTTTAGTTAATATTCAGAAGTCTAGGGGAGACCAGTGCAAACCATCCTTTGCAAAGCAATGTGGTTTGTTAACCATGTCCTTCCATGCTGACAAATATTGAATCCCCCTGGAAAGACACCAGAAACCAAGCCAATGTTCCAAGTCCCCTTCAATAAAAACATCACACTGAATGACATTTGACAACCTTTATTAAATTTCCATAAACATGATTGTTAACCAATATTCATTCATTTCAACCAAAACATGATATAGGTGAAAATAACATCCATGTAACATTAACATAGGACAGCGTGACCCCGCTCATCCTGATCAGTAAGCAGCATACATACCTCCACTCGCTTTCTTATGAAGCAGCATACCATTGACTTCAGTTACCATTTATTGAATTACCTCCAACCAAATAAGCAGCTTACCCCGCTTGCTTATTTACTTATCAGGCAGAGCAACCACTCACTTGCCTTTCCTTATCAAGCAGCACAACTGCTCACATGTCTTTCCCAACTTATTGAATTGAACATACACCACCAGCGGGGAACAGAAGAGAGTAAGCCTGCCCCTCTTCTACACCCAGCAGTCTGACCAGGCTGTCCCCCCTCTCACCGACAAACTTCCATCAATCTAACCATCATTAAGGCATTATGCCAAACATCATTCAGTGTGCTCCATCCTCTCTAACCAAGTTGGATCAGAGTCATCACTTCCTAAAACCCTATCACATAACTAGCGAAAATAGCCAGTTACCAAAACAGCTGAAAACAAACCACTGATACCTCTCCTATGCTAAGGTAACAACCATAGCCTCATACTCTAGCATAACCAATGAGCATGAACTAAATAATCCTTACCACACAACCAATGAAAGCCTCACAAAGATTCCAAGGGCATTACCAGCAAACTGAACAACCAAACACTAAGCTGACTACCACTAAAAACCACGCATAGGCATTTGCATACCATCATGCCACACTGAACCTCATTTACCACCCAATGAATGTAATAACCAAATGAGATCCAAATGAGATCTCTACAGTCAGCACAGCAACAATCCTGACATCACACCAACTATGCATTATAAACATAAAAGTTTTAAATGGCCATCATGGCATTTTAGCAACCCAACCACCACAAACCCTACAAGTTCCATATTGACAGCTGAAAATGAACTGTAATCCCCAACAAACCCAAATAAATCTCCTACCCAGCTTAACACAAAAACCAAATACTCAATATCCTCTGCATTATCCTTCCTTCCCTCATGCAAGCCACCGACCCAGTCCCCTAACTTTATGTAAATGTCAAATTTTAAGCTTCAATGCTATGCTACTAGTCAATGTTAAGTTTGATATTATCTATGTAAATTTGAATTAAGCTTGAATGCTATGTTACTATTCAATGTTAAGTTTGGTACTAGCTATGTAAATTTGAATGCTTCTGTATACATCTTATATTTTGCTTAACATGCAACTGTGGAGCTTTCTCCCCGGGCCTCCAGTGAAAATGGACATGTATCCAGTCAGACTTTCCAGACATGGCCTACTTCTGGAAAACTCCAAAAGCATGACTTGCTTAAGCTCTCTATCACCCCCATAAACAAAGCACCTTGTTCCCAAAAATATACCAAACACACTCTCATGCCTACAATGCTTCCTGAAACCCTACCTACAAAATTCACTCAAGCATAAATTAAATGGTTCTTGTGGTACTCCATCTAAACCCTAACCTCATATGTAACATTACCAATACCTACCATGGGCTTTGAACAGTTTTGGCTTGCTATCATCAAAGCACATCATGGCCCTCTACCAACACAGTAAACTGAATGGGTAACTGTAAATGCACTCCAAGAGTTCTGCCCAATTCTGGCATGCCTAACTGCGTACTTACCAAAATAAAATTACCTGAAACCTCATTACCCACCACTTCAGTGGCCGAAACCAGTTGCTTCCATCACTTTTCAAGAGCACTTCCTTTGGGCCTCCCACTAATGCCCACTCTGCACTCCCCATCTGTAACCTCATTCCAGCAGCAGAAAAATTCCAGCAGCTGATCTGCAAAAAAAAAAGACAAATGTAAGCTCTGTACAGTCACAACTAAAAATTTAACTGTAGACACTGCCAGGGGTTCCCTTGCTCAACTGCATAGCTTTTACCCTAGACCGCATCCCCTATTCTCAAAAACCCCAAACCACCTTATTCCCCAGCAAAACCTTAGCCACCAGCGATGGAACATAATGCAGCAAACAACTTTATGACCCAGACATCAGTAACTGGAGAAATAGAAATATCTGACTGACCTTGTAACTTCAGTCCAAAATTCCAAAAATGCACTGCATGGGTCAACTTAATGTAATGCTCTGCCCCTCCCACATAACAATCTTAGGAGTCTTTTTGCAACCAGTACTACACAAACAATCTTGCAAACTCACTTACCCAAATTAACACTAAAGAAAAGTACCTCTTCCTGTGGCAGAAGTGAAAACTTTGGCAGCATCTCATGCGCTGCTATACTCCACCAAGGCTCAAACCATGACCTGTACCCAGCAATAAAGTTACGTTGCTTAAAACAGGTAAAACACCTCTTAAAGAAGCACCCCATCAGTCCCCATGTTCACCAATTTAAACCCTTCCTCCCTGCAAGCTCTGCAACCCCCTACAATTAAAGCTGGTAATCACCCCATTAACCCGTATCTGTGCCCTATCACAATATACCTATGGCCATCCCCTACCACCAGCAGTAAGTTAACTATAAATAATGGAAGGACCTGGCCTCAAACCTAACGTCAATTACCCATTGCACCAATCAACTTTATGATAAATCCTTTACTGCCATGAATTTTCTAGAGGGTATAAGTCTGAATCTCAAGTGTCAGGCATTACTTTCTGACTTCTTGATGATTTGCTAAGCCACCATTTGTTCTGTTCCACTTCCTTAAGGAACAATGCTCCTCATGATATAGATGGCAGGAAAGACAATAACACAAAGATGAGTGAGCTTGATGAACTAACTCCTTTATTGGTAAGCGCTTTCATTGGCAAGAAATAAGCCAACTTCTTCAGACCATCAAAACACCTCCAAAATACATCCAAAATACACTCCTCTGTTAGAAAGAGTGCTTTTTATATGTAGTACTAATCCAATTACACAATCTATTAATTAAATAAAATAGGCAATCAATTATTTAAATAAAAAAGCAAACAAACATTTACTTGCTGAACCAAGAATTTGCTTTTGCACGGGTCTACTTAAATCAGCAAACCTTAACCACTATACATTAACAATGCTAACCTGTCTTAACATTAAAGTTTCCAACCAAACAACTATGTGAAGATAGCATAATTATTTTAAAAATTGACTATAAGACCATTGTATATAAAAACATATATATAAAAAACCCCAATGAGCCCCCATATTTCTTACTATGTTCAAAACAATTTATAATGTTTATCTAGCTAACGCTCTGATTTTAAGTAAACATTTAATAGAAACATATTCATTTAAGCCAGGCATAATATAAGCCATTGTGCAAATCTGCCAAGCCAATTCTGTTTCTTCCAAACTAAGTTGCCATGGGCCTCCCCTGATGTTATGTTCTACCTTTTGCAAGACAATAAAACTAAACCTATGGTCTGGGTGTTCTGTAATGTGTCTTGCTAGGGCATTTGTGCTAATCTGCTTTTCAATACTATATTGATGCTCATATATTCTTTGCTCGAGCTTTCGTTCTGTTTTACCAATATAGTAAACTTCGCATTGATTGCATACAGCCCCATATACAACTCCTTGGGAATTACAAGTGTGTTTACCCCAGATCTGATAAGTCTTATCTCTGATGTAAACTTTACTGGTGACCTTAATATGTTTACATTGGGCACAACTTCCACATTTAAACATGCCAGTTTGACCTCTTACAATTCTTTTTGGTCTCTCCACTAGGTTTTTCAAGTTAAGGCCTCTTCTGTATGTTATTGATGGTGTTGTGCCCAGTTTCTTAACCAATTCATTGTCTTGTTGTATTAGAGACCACTTTTTACATATGATCTCCCTAATACTTCCTGCATCTAGGGAATATGTAGTTAAAAAACTACTTACAACATTCAATCCCTTTTCTTTCCTCTGGGAGACATGACCATCATTCCCCACAGATGGAGTTACATGAACTTGTTTATCTTGTACCAAAGGCTGGAAATACCCTACCAGTCTTTTATTGCATACCTCTTCCATCACTTGCTCTATTAGGGGTAGAGGATATGTTCTTTTCAAGAACATTCTCTAAAGGAGGTTACATTCCTCCAAGAAATCATCAAATTTAGACACCATCCTCACTGCTCGTACTGCCTGCCCCTTGACCACTGCCCTTTTCTGATGAAGGGGATGGCAACTTCTAAAATGTAAGAACGCATTAGAATATGTAGGTTTTCGGTGGATAGTAGAACTAAATTGCCCATTAGTATAATCCTTACTAAGATGAATGTCTAAAAAATTGACTTCATCCTGGCCTACTTGGTACGTAAACTCCAAAAATGAAGTAAATTAAGCCATTTCGGAAATAAACACACTGGTTTTGTCTATCAGCCCCTTCCACAAAAAGAACATGTCATCTTGGTACCTCGTGTACCAAGCCACATGTTCCTTAAATGTTACACAATTAAATAGAAAGGTCCTTTCCCAATAGGCCAAAACACTGTTGGCAAAGCTGCTCCCACAGGGGGAACCCATTGCAATGCCACTTTTTTGGAGAAAAAGTTTGTCTGAAAAAAGAATATAATTATTCTCTAATATGATTTCAAGGAGAACTTCAATAAAATTGATATGCTGATGTTCCATACCTTTTATGTAAAGGAACTCCCTAACCCATTCCACTCCTGTTTGATGTGGAATGGAAGTATAGAGGTCCTTGATATCAACTGTTAAAAAGATATGGTGTTCATTAAACTCCAATGAGTTTATGTTTTTCAAACAATGCTAAGAATCTCGGCAGATTTGTGTCTCCGACTTAACAAAGGGTTTCAACTTGAAATCGACAAACTTAGCACAAGCATACGTCACTCAACCCCTACCTTCCACTATAGGCCTAAAGGGTGGCCTATTAACATCCTTGTGTATTTTAGGGGCTCCAAACAGTGTCGGAACTACTGGGGCTGGCATGGTCAAGAAATGATACAGATCCACATCTATACTCCCTTCGAGAAACAGGTCGCTCAGCATGCTGTTAATCTTTTTATACGACCCATTAAGTTCATTTTGGCTTGCAATAACATACACCTCACTATCTAAAAGGCTCAACATTCTTGTTTCATAGACCTGTTGGTCCATAAATAACAGCCCTCCTCGTCTGTCGGGTTTCATAACCCTCACATTGCATACATTGAGTAGTTTGAGAAGATCACGTTCATTGACATTGATATTTCTACTTTTGTTGTGCACTGTTACACTACAAGTTAGTGCATGCCTAATGTCCATTTCACAAATTTTCTCAAACACAGCCAAAGACGCTTGGAGAGGCGGGTTAAACAGGCTTGAAACTCTTAAACTATTAGTAAGTCCAGAGTTTTGTCCCAATTCACAACTTAGATTGGAAGAAACAGAATTGGCTTGGCAGATGAGCGTTAGCTAGATAAACATTATAAATTGTTTTGAACATAGTAAGAAATATGGGGGCTCATTGGGGTTTTTTATATATATGTTTTTATATACAATGGTCTTATAGTCAATTTTTAAAATAATTATGCTATCTTCACGTAGTTGTTTGGTTGGAAACTTTAATGTTAAGACAGGTTAGCATTGTTAATGTATAGTGGTTAAAGTTTGCTGATTTAAGTAGACCCATGCAAAAGCAAATTCTTGGTTCAGCAAATAAATGTTTGTTTGCTTTTTTATTTAAATAATTGAGTGCCTATTTTATTTAATTAATAGATTGTGCAATTGGATTAGTACTACATATAAAAAAACACTCTTTCTAACAGAGGAGTGTATTTTGGATGTATTTTGGAGGTGTTTTGATGGTCTGAAGAAGTTGGCTTATTTCTTGCCAATGAAAGCGCTTACCAATAAAGGAGTTAGTTTGTCAAGCTCGCTCACCTTTGTGTTAATTTACCAGTTTGCCTTTTTACGTTAGTTTGTAGGAAAGACAATAAATCAGATTTAAAAGAATTTCAAACCTTTCATGCTTCTGCCCACAAAACTGATTATCGCCAATAAATAATACATGTAATCTGAGGAACAAAAGAAGAAATCCACAATAAGCCAAGCTCTGAACCCCCCAAACCTATCTACTTCACCGATACCCCATAGATCCATGGAGGTATACTGACAGCCTCCCTAAATTGCATTTAACCTTTCCAGAACCACTGCTAAATTGACAGTATAATGGGTTTTGAGTACATCAAATTCCACAGGATATGAGATCTGGACTTACTGGCAGCCCTATCCATGCCCTCCATGAAGTATGAAGTCATGAGTGATGGGCTGGGATGCCTGCCTGGCATTCCAGTTGGCTGCATTCTCAATAGAGGGATTCTATTCCACAGATTGGGAAGTCCTGGGACCCAATCTGTCCCAGCACCAAGTCTGAGTCTGCATTGTATGCCAGGCAAAGGTCACCCCCTGAGGAGTCTGTATGAAACTGAGTAAAGGGACAGGACTCTTAGCCTATCTGTGTGGGGTAGATGTTTAGGGCACTGAATTCTGCAGGTGCAGAAACTCTGTGGTCTCTCCGGCTGCTGCATGTGCTTAGACAGGTACATGCCAAAGGGGGCATTGTACTGAATTAGCCTTATAATGGAAGAATACAAGGATGTTATGACCACTCCATCCCTGGATGAGATACCATTAACTATGATGTGTGTGCCATGTAGAATGGTTTTGAACAGCAGAAGCAACATGTTGGTCAGAAATCAGGTTACTCAACCTGGGTGCCCAAATCCCTTGCTACTGATTGTGTACTTTGATCGTTCTCATGAATTCTAACCTGCAGAGGGTGGAATAAAAAGGGGGGTCCTGAGCCATTATACTTCCTATGAAGAACATGTAGACAAACTAAAGTAACTGTCTCCCAATGACTTAATCCTTGACTTGCCACAAAATGCCAGAAAATCACAAAGGAACAGGGAGGGAACCCACAACCTGAACAAACACACACCTGGATCTAAGTAACATGGACCCTCCAAATGAAGATCGCCAACAGAAGAGAGGCATCATCCGCTGCATCTAAATGGAATCCATGACCTTGTGCAGACCACATGTAACAATGGACCAATAATACAAGGCGACACTCAGGTTGCTCTGTAAAACTCTATATCTGAGTGGCATAATACAAGCTGGGCAAAATGCATCATATAATGAGCAGTGCAAGCAGCACTGCTAAACAATTAACCAATGGACCACATTTCTGCCTAGCAACAATCCTGCTTTTGTGCCCTCAATCAAAAGGAAACTCAGCCCAGAAGGAAACCCTAGAACGGCCATCCCAGTAAAAAGACTGTGCCAGAGAACTTTAGCAATAAATCCGGTCAGCCAGGAAGCATGCTAGTGCTTAAATCTACATAGCATATATTACCATAAGCTAATGGACAGAGATATAAAATTAATGTCAGCAGTTCAGGGAACTTAAGTAGATACAGTGTATTGCCCTATCCATCCAATCATCCATAACCCCTTTGCCCATTTTTCACACAGGGTAAGGCTGTCCCTTCCACAGTGACAGTCATCTAGAGCCAGAGTTTACACTGCTTGGTGGCTAGCCCTGCCACAGACAACATATCCCCTATATTAAGGGCAAAATAAATTCCTAACAGCTTTACTTCAAAACAGACATACAGCATAACTGTCAAGACTTAACTTAAAACTATTAAATAACCCGTAATTCCCCAGTAACAAGTATCCCCATACAATTTGAAGGGTGAAAGTGAGTGTTTGTCACTTGTCAACTTCAAACCGGAAAAAAAACAAAAAAAACCCCAACAGCTTAGAAGAGTAGTAATGTAAGAAGGCACCCCCAAAAATGAGTATCCCTGCGGAATAACTATTGTTGTGAATAATCATTATTTTCCTTGGGAAATGTGATAGTTGAGAGATATAACATGCCTTCTTCTGACTGTGAGCTCCCACACATGTGCAGCAACGCCCATCCACAACCAGTCTCCGAACCCGTGAAAACCAATGGCTGCATCAGTGGAGGAAAATTCTCACAAATGGACACAACAGACTGCCCCTACCAGCGAAACCCAAAACCCCATTGAAACTGAATTAACAGTAAACCGGCATTAGAAATGGCAGAGGAATAGTCTTTACCAGTAACAGCCCATGTTATTAAAGCAGGGATTTGTCATTCAAAAGAATGTTATAGGTAAGGCACAATATGTGCTACGCCGCACCTGTGATGCCTCACTAAGACTGCAGACTTCATCATTTAGTGAGTTTCCCCTCCGAGCCATCACGCGTTTGTCAGAAGACTACAAATCTTACAAGGAACAGCACTCATCTGAGCCCAGCAGCCAGTCATGTTATACAATATTTTTCTTACCCCTGTAATGATTCAACAAAAGAAAGGGCTATGCAGTAGCATGAACGTCTGAGGGGTACGAAGTCTGAGCTTATGCAAATGTCTTTCATAATAAGCTGCTAGAAAACCACCGTGTTATGAACCTGGTCCAACCACCCAAAACAAAAGGTATTCACAAAACAGAAAGCTTGACAACTAGATAATGATCCAGAAAACCACCACTTTATAGAACAGATGTAATCATGAAGCAGAACACTGAGCATTCTGTAAGATCCTTACAGCCTCCCAAGTAAACGGCATGCAGGCTATGTTACACTCGAAAGCTGTTGCAACAGCACACCTGCTCCGGGAGCACAGATTAATGAGAAAACTCACAGCCCGGGAAAAGCCACTCACAGGTGCAATGACTCACCCTCACAGTCTACCTCCTGCAGAGTACCCCCAATGCTACCTTGAAGAGAGCCCTCCCAATCCTCTACAATAAAATGCAAAGAGCTGTTCCCCATGCACAAGGCCCAATGAACAGACACCATTCCACAAAATTCCTATCAAAACTGCTACCGTCTGTCCTTAATTACCTCAGAAAATCATCCCGTGTCTACCGCCGGCTTTCTTTTTCTTTTTTGTGTTACACTGTATGCTTATTATTCATCTAAATATGGACCTCCCCCCAAACAAATGCCCCTACCAATGTCAATTACTACTCCTCTTTCCAATACTCAACCTCTCCCCCACACACCACACTCTTTAATCTTCAAATGATGGAAAAAAATTATATAAACCATGAGCTACTGACTAACCTACCACCCACCATTTATCCAAGGCCTACCTGCTCTCCAGAAATACCTACATGTCGTCTGGGACATGATCTTGCCATAGCAAGTTCACACCAAAAATGTGACTCCTACTCTAGTTACACTTGCCTAAAACCCCTTTAAGCCCCTCCCTACCCTTACCTCATTTTCTATTAATCATCTCTCATTCTTATTTAACCCTATCTTCCCCTTATCCTCCTAATTTCTAATACTTTATTTATCTAGCCCCACTTGAAGATGTCCCTGGACATATCAGTCTGTTCCAAACTTCATTTATAGAAGTCAATCATCTTTTGTTCATACTTTGGCATCATCATAGTGAACATCAATCACCGAAAAAAGTAATGCCAATTGCTAGGGTTTGCTGTCCTCAGTACTTGCTGCTATCCACCATGACAGGATATGGCTCTAACCCATCTCATTTTCCCTCGTTTCATTCCCCAGTCCTTGTTCTTTGTCCAAACCTCATCAGCACTTTCCCACACTCTGTATTTCTGTGTTTATCTACTGTCCTCCTGACATTTTGTGCTTTTTCTGAACCTGTCTGCCTGAGTTTGTGTTTTGTGTGTGCCTGTCTGCCTCTACTACCTTACTTTCTCACTCTGTCCCATCCACAGCCTTCCCTCACAACTTTCCATGCCTACCTTCACTTTCTATTTATGAAAATAGGACTTTTTCCCTGGAAAAAAAAATTATCCTGCCTTCACAACCACTTTTTTTACCCCATAGTTACCTCTGTATGTTTTCCAGTGTTTGCTCTTCTGACTTTCGTAGCTTCCTGTCTATCCCATTTCCTTCCCATTAATTTGATGAACAGAGTTGTCAGTTTATATACATATCCATTACGGTCTATAAAATGTCTACTATGCTGCCTTTCCTGTGCCAGACGAGCATGTGATATAGCTCTGCATTTTTACATTACACTTGTGAGTGTCCATGGACTCTGCTCTGCAGGCATGCATTTGTTGTGGTGTGCATCACAGTGGTCACAAACCCTGCTGCAGCACTGCTCCAGCCATAGGGCAGTCTCAGTCTGCTTCTCCCAATAGTACTATTGTTCTCTTTGATCACATGGTTCTTTTTGCCTGTGCTATTTATCCCATGTCTAATACCTGCCTGTGCAATCGCTTGTGCTGTGACCTTCCTTGATAATTAGTGCCGCACTTGTTTATAAATACCAGCCAAACTTTGCAGTCTGACTTGAGTCAAGCCACAGTGTAAGCTAATTAAGCCTCTAGGATATCAGTCCGCAGGTATCCTGCACAAATAGTTAAATATTTATAAATGTTTCCATCTGCTTAAGACCAAAATACATAAAAAAAAAAATAAAACATGAAAATCAAGACAAAAATTTCACGGCATTTTAATTTAGTACCATTTGCAACTAAAGAAACCAGAAGCAGTCAAGCAGCAAATAACATTTTATGTTTTGATATAAATCAGAACTCCTCTCCTCTCTTTTATGCTACAAGTAAAGTCATCAACCTATACACTCTTCTTGCTCTGTTTTTGGAGTTGTTTCAGACTGTTCCTGTTCAACATTCTATCCAAGAAAATAATTCTTAATATTTTACATTTTATTATACACAAGTCAGTTAAAAGGAAGATGAAAATAAATATTTTCAAGACACTTCAGTTGGCTATACTTTTCTTATTCAGAAGATACAAGAAGCAATCCAGCTGTTGGAAGGAATAAATGTTCTCGTATAAATCTATGTTATTTGTTTGACTCCACTCCTACATGAAATGTTAATTTCTCCAAAGCTGGGTAACTCTGGACTTACAATATTTTAGTACTGGAGGTGAGGATACCATGTGATTGTCCTTGTGAACGTGTTACTGTTAATAATCTCCGTCATGTGTTCACTATTATATGTGTAACAGAATTTGCCACATTTATTTTTCCTTATACCACAGCTCCTATATTACTGCTGTGTGTCAGTATGTTGAAGTGCCAAGGATACTGAAGAATCAAAGAAGCTGCATATTAATTTACTCTGTTAAGTTACTACAGGCAGTTCACACTTGCAACGCAGTATAAGACAGATGTTACATTTTTATGTTGTTGCAGACAGAGGTTATCATTTCAGTTTTTTGTTACCTAAGATGTTCAATGTCATTATTTTTCTATTTCGGTCAAGAATTTCTGACCAGTGTATACGTTTCCTTTTTCTTTGCACTTTATTTTTCACCAGATGTATTCAGATATTCTTTTAAGCCTTTGCCCTCTCACTTAATTACGAATGATTACTTTGCCACCTTTAAACATTATCATTTCTTCCTTATAAGAACATTAACATTGAATTTACTTCTGTGAACATGTGGAAACCCACAGGTACGATTGCCAATGCTAAGCTGGCTAACCATGTGTGAATGCCACTGTTAGTGTTAATTTTACCATTTTTAATAATTAAGCATTTTTGTTACAGTATTTAACATTATGCACTAAATCCTACTGTACTAAATCCTATATTTTTACTATGGCTATTTATTTCTGTGTCCAGTGATTGTCACACTACTAGATTTTTACCGATGCTCACTTTATGCCTCTGCGATGCCTGGCAGTAATTGCTGATCATATATTTTTATTTACTTACTTTATTTATTTATTTAACATTTGTTGACCGGTAAAGTCTGACTAGGGCAAAGCCTATTTTCAGTGGAGGACCGGGGAGAAATACTCCAGATGCATGTCTTTCGAATGTGGAAGGAAACTATAACACCTGGATGAAACACACACAAACACAGGGAGTACATGCGGACTTCGCACAGAAGGCACCCCACCCGAGAATCGAACCGAAGAACCTCTTGCTGTGAGGTGACAATGTTAACTAATGCACCACTGCTGTCTTTACTGAGGATGCTTTTGGAACTTTTTTCTTCTTGATTATATTATCTTACGTCATAGTCAGCAGTTTGTTCCTGTATTAACTTTGACATGGAGGTTACTGGAGTGGCTTATATTACCCAACTCTTTATATGAGATGGTTGTTGGAGACTGAGTGTAACTGGTATACTGCAGTCTTCTTCAATAGCCATTATAAGTGGGAATCTAAACTTATTTGACATTGTATTGCCTTTCTACAGGGGGTCTTCAGCCATGACCCATAACATAATTATTAAACTCACGCTTTCTTAGATATTTTTCAGTATATTTATTGGACCCTGGTTATTATAAAACTCAGATGCTAACTGGCATATCTAATTTCTAAACTTGTTATGAGCAGCAAAAGATCCAGAGCCCTTCTCAAAGTTTTTGTTTGATTATATTGTGAAATTGCATTTCTGAGTCCAGCTTGTGTCTTGTCTTATTATCACAAAGCATTTTTGCAAAACATGAACAACTAGCTGTACATAACAAAACTAGAAATTATGTAATCGACATACCTATAACGCTGAACAGTAAAATTAACAGTAATCAACAAACATTATGGCTAAATGCATCAGTAGGAAAATAAAACACATTGACAATTAATAGAATAATTAAAAGGTTGGCTAAAACATAGCATTGTCCCACAAAAACATGCACAAGGCTATTACTGTGAAGCATTTGTATTCTCATGGTTTATTTGTATTTAATAGGACAAGATATTACACAGGACATTTTCCTGTTACTGTCCCTTTTTCTTTCACTTAAATGTAATTTTGATGTTGTTTGACTTTGTTGTGGACATTTTAAAGAGTCATAAGGGTGGAAGCCACAGATGGACTGACATGGTGAGAAGGTCTACTTTTTCAGGTCAAGTAGCCACTAGGGTTATTCTGAATGTTATGGCCTTCTTCATAATAGTGGGTGTTGGATTGTAATCTATGAGGATCTATTAAAGATGTTTTTCATTCTAAGAATACATGCCACACAAAAGGGAAGAATGAGAAATGGAAAACAAGGTTCATAGGGAGGTACTAGGCTATCAGCCCAAGGGCCTACGCAAGCCTAGCCAGCAAGGTTCCATAGCTTACGCCACCCAAGAAAGTTATTTTCCTGTGCCACTGTCGAGCAGAGACACAGAAGTGATCCCCGGGGTGTATTTCCTATTTCCCATCCGCTCATCAAGATTTTTCTTGAAAAGTGCTAATGAAGAACTTTGCTTGACATAGATGGGTAGCTTGTTCCAGAGTATAGGAAGTTTCTGGGACAGGAATCTATCCGTCCAGCATGTCCTGTTTATTGTGGTGACAAGGTTTAGGTCCCTAGAGTGTGTAGCTCGGAGGGATTGGGATTTCTTTAGGTGTAGCATGTCCAACAGTTCTGGGTTTGACATAGCTTTATATGTTAGGCAGAGATCACCTCGGAGTAGGCGATATGCTACGGATAAAGCTGGAGTTTTTTGAGGCGGTCAGTGTAGGGCATTAAGTTTGAGGCCAGTAATCCTCTTTGTGAGGTACTTCTGTGGCCTTTCCAGCTACTGCAGATGTCTTGTGAGGTACATTCCAAAAGGGGTGTTGTACTCTATAATGGGTCTAATGAGTGTCGAGTAGAGGGGAACAATGACTTCTTTTTTCCTGGATGAGAACCCTTTTATGATGAGGTGTGCCACGTAGAAGGACTTCCTGACTACTGTGGCAATGTGACTATCAAAGGAGAGACTACTGTCCACCTGGGACCCAAAGTCTCTTGTCACGCATTCGGTATTAAGTAGATTGCTGCCTATGTGGTAGTTCATGGGTACAGAGTTTTTACCAAAGGGGATGACACTGCACTTTTTGGCATTGAGCTTGAAACCATGGCTCTAACACCAGGTATCTGTCTCAGTGAGGCCCTTCTGTAGGATGTCCACATCATTTGGGGACTTGACTATAGCTCCTAGTTTGCAATCATCTGCGAACTTCGTTAGCCAGAGGCCATCTGTGTTAGCCTGTACTTCAGAGAAGTAGATACCAAACAGGAGAAGTCCCAAGACGGAACCCTGCGGTACTCCACTTGTCACTGCTTTGAGGTCAGATTTGGAGTCTGCAACTTTTACAGTGTGGGTTCTGTCAGTGAGCCAGTTGGCAACCCATCATGTGACATAGGGATTTATACCTAGTTTAGTGAGTTTAGCTATAATTCCAGAATGGGGGATGGTGTTGAAAGCCTTGCGAGGTCAAGACAGGCTGTGTGAACCACCTTACCCTCATCTACGGCTTTGGTGACTGCCTCAAAGAAGTCGATCAGGTTCAGGAGGCATGATCTGCCTTTCACAAACCCGAACTGGGTGGGATCCAGAATTTGGAGGTTACCAATGTCTTTGTTTATGAATT
Source organism: Protopterus annectens (assembly GCF_019279795.1). Taxonomy (NCBI): domain Eukaryota; kingdom Metazoa; phylum Chordata; order Ceratodontiformes; family Protopteridae; genus Protopterus; species Protopterus annectens. Next base: position 676,214,743 of record NC_056749.1, on the reverse strand, counting down.
CCATGATGACACATTCCATGGCCTTGCAGACCAGGGTCGTCAGGCTAATAGGTTGACAGCAAGAACAAGTTTCTATTTGCATTTACATTTTTTTTTCATTTTATTAACAATACTGCATTAGAACTTTGTATCTACTAACAGCATCTGTATGGCTACATACTTAAGACTAACCCCAAATAGTTTTTAAACCTCACATTAACAGTGTTTGCAGCTAAAGATAAAAATGTGCATGGTATGTATTTAGATTCTCTAAATCAAAAAAAACAGAACAATTTGTGTGGGGTGTGTATCAGCCTTGTAACACCAAAACTGGTGTATTGCAGCATTTGATAACCAAAATCAAAACATAACATTGTTATAAAAAGATTATCTTACCATCAATGTTTAAACAGTTTGGATTTAAAGGAAGTTGAGGAAAGATCTTACCAATATTTTAAAGTCTTGTCGATCAAAATTGTCTTTGAATTATAACATCATCTTCTTTCGGCTGTTCCCATTAGGGGTCGCCACAGTGGATCATCCGTTTCCATTTCTTCCTGTCCTCTGCATCATGCTCTTTCACACCAACCACCTGCATGTCCTCTCTCACCACATCCATAAACCTCATCTTAGGCCTTCCTCTTTTCCTCTTACCTGGCAGCTCCATCCTTAGCATCCTTTTCCCAATATACCCAGCATCCCTCCTCAGCACATGTCAAAACCAACGCAATCCCACCTCTCTTGCTTTGTCCCCAAACTGTCCAACCTGAGCTGACCCTCTAATATACTGATTCCTAATCTTGTCCATCCTAGTCACACCCAGTGCAAATCTTAACATCGTTAACTCAGCCAATCCAGAGTCACACCCAGTGCAAATCTTAACATCTTTAACTCAGCCACATCCAGCTCTGACTCCTGCCTTTTCGACAATGCTACCGTTTCCAACCCATATAACATAGCTGGTCTCACTACCCTCTTGTAGACCTTCCCTTTCACTCTTATTGGTACCCGTCTGTCACAAATCACTCCTGACACTCTTCTCCACCCATTCCACCCTGCCTGTACTCTCTTCACAAATCATAATGACTAAAGAAAAATATGAAAAAAAGGACATGGAACTAAAACATTGCACGAACAAGTGCAAGAAATCATGAGATGCCTTTCTATGTGTAACTGGAATCAATTGTTCATAGACTTCAGAAGCACTACGAATGAAAATTCTTTTAAGCAGAGAAAAACTTTATTTGTGATCTATTGCACTCTTTCTCATTTTATGTCCTTCCCAGATTCTGAAGTTCAAAAAACCCTTTTTGATAAGCTGTAAAACAGTTTTATTTCCAAAGGAGTTTTATGAAATAAAATAAAGTAAATAAATACATAATATAAAGCAGCTACACCACCTGCTGACCATTTTATGTATGCTCTGTTGGCCTTCATCATGACGTATATTTTTAGGATAATGCTGCAAGGGTTTGGTCAGTGCAGCTCATCTTTCTAAATTAAGGTCTCCTGACTCTGTCTGAAGTAGACACAAGTACAAGCATGTGTTTTTGGCCATAGTTTTAGTAAGACAACAATCTGAGTAGACATCACTTGATTGATTCATATCATACTAGAATAAGAAGTTAGGTCACTTACTGTTCGGAAAATAATCCAGTCACTATGACAATATTCCAGGGTGCCTCCAAATTCAGTTGTCAGCTGATTTTCATCAATATATTTCAGTAATTCGGCAACAGAGCTAAGCATAACAACCTGTAAACAGGAAACAAAGAATTACAATTTTAAAACGACAAGCAGGAAAACACCATAGAAAACTATAGAGATACTCATGGATATATAGAGATACCTATAGAGATACCAAGACGGTGACTGCATGAAATCAGGAGTTAAAATGACATTTTTTACAAAGTTTTAAGCAGTTAAGCATTTTTGTACTGCTTCTAATTATGGTGCCTACATTACCCTTACACCTATTTAATGGTAGACTTAAAGAGCTCCAGTTAAACTTTAGGGTTTTGGTAACAGTTTATCGATGCAATGCTTCATTTACACTGAGTTTACTTACCCATGCTTTGCACACACACTATTGATATCTGATTGTTTGTGCTTCAATAAAGCTCCATCCAGGCTAGATAAGTACTCCACATTGCTGAATTGCATTCCTTTTTGTTATTTCAAAGTGCTGGTATTATATTTCTGCATTAGTTACTAAGTTTCTTCACTTCTTCATACTTTAAATTGCTGTTGTATTGCAATGTATTAACCAACTCATTTCTGCAAATTTGCATTTGATTCAAAGTGCTTGCTTGCTTGCATTTTGCTTTTTGTAATTGCAGGAGTTCTTGCACTTTGGGCTCCATTTTAGTGATGTTACAGACAGAAAAGTTAGGTCTGCGTTCTAGTGGCAGTAGAGAGTACCCTGGTCAGCAACACCCTATACAGACACAGGCACTTGGAATCCAATTTTCTCTATAAAAAACAACCTTGGATACTTCCTGAGTATGTGGTTGTGCAACAAGCACCTGGTTTGCATGTAGAGGATCACTGCACAATAGAAAATACTAAAACTAAAGTTTTTATCCAAGAAGTGCTGAAGCAAACCTGCTGTAAACCCCTATATAACCCTGCTACTGTGGTGTGTGCACAAAAGAGTAATTGTTACAACAGTCTTGTTTTAAACATAGTAGTTTCACTTAGATAGGAGCAAGCAGACCTATTCTGTGCCCTCCTTGGTACAATTCCCCTTATAATCCACAGAGTAAACATCTGGAACCATGAATAAGCATGTTCCTCCTGCCTGTGCAGCCAGCTTGGTGGAAATGGGCATCTTAGGATCATAGGAAGTTACTTGGATAATCACCCTAGGGCCCTTACAAGCCTAGCCAAGTTCTACCCTTATTTCCAAACAATGCATCTTCAAACAATGTAACAACTGTCTCATATTTACTGAAAACCACCTAATCCTTAAAACAATCAGATAACATGTGTAAGAGATGTAATTAATTATATGTTGTCACTGGAGACCAGGCTGTCACTTAAAGCCACTAAAATTACCAAACAGGTTGTCAGGAACATGCAACACCACATTCCACCCACCACTCACATTAAAGACCATGCACATAGACTCACACACACTCAGGCTATTAAAAGTAATCTACCCAAACAGCAAAGGCCTCTTAGACACAGCTATAACAATTGAAAACTTCAACAACCTCAGAAACATTGTAACAAAGTAGCGTCTTCCATGACACACAAAGCTTCAAAAATGGTTGAACTCAGACATAGGAGAAAAGCTATATAAACTGGGAATAAACCTCTATGCCACCTGCTGGACTGCCAACTGGCTCACAGATGAGATACAGGAGATCAAAATAGGGGAAGGTACTTCCTCAAAGGACCAGTCACCAGTGGAGTCCCCCAAGGTTCTGTGTTGAGACCTCTTCTTTCTGGCATCCATTTCTTATAAGTAAAAGTGGCATAGTGGTTAAGGGGTTTACCTTATGGATACAAGGTGCAGAGTTTGATTCTCATATGGAGTAATTAGCCAAGCTTCAAATGGCCTATAAGGGCAGTTAGCCTAGTGCTAATCTATGAACCTAAATTTCAATACCAAAAGGCATTGGCTGACTAAATGACTTCAAGGTAGGAACAGTCATTGAATCCACAAATCACTTTGCCACCCTGCAGAATGGTTTGTCTTAAATAAATAACTGGTGCCAAACTAAATGCCAAAAGCTGCATTATCATATCTGTTGGGTAGTCATGTACCATAAAAAACTACCAGATTGACATTACATCCTGAAGAGTTGACCCAGTTCTTCAGTATTTAAAAACCTATGAGGACAGTGACCTAACTTTTGACTAATGTGTCTGTTGTCATAAAATAATTTTTTTATATTGCATAGCTATAAACAAAGGGATTGTGTCTAGGGCTAGGGATGTCATAGTCCTCCTTTACTCAGCCCTCATCAAGACAGTCATTGATTATAATGGCCCCTTTGGCATGTATCTACCAGACACACACAACTAGAACACCAAGAGAAATACCTTACTGAAAGGATACAAAGAGGCTAAACAATATGTCATGCAAGGACTGACCTGTCATGACATAGCCCTGTCACTACGCCTGGTATCCTACAGCCTGCTTACAGGTGACCTGTGCCTGGCATACAAGGTATCCTCTGACCCAAGTCAAACAGTACCAGAAATACTCAGTCTAGGGATCCAAATCTCTTCAGCAACATCAATAACATGGTTTGACGATGAAAGTACATCTTGTAGAATATACCACTGCTCTGGAACAGACTCCCCATCTATGTTAACAAACGTTTCCTTTTGCCCTTGTGAAGCCAGTGGTAATGCCAGGCTGAATGAATCCATTCTGGCAATGTCAGGCAGAATCCAGCAATGTATTATTTTGCTTTCTTTCTTTCTTTCTTTTCTTTTTCTTCTTTCCTGTTTTGTCTAGTTACAGTATGTGCTCCTGTAGCAACAAGGAGCCACTTTGTCTGGATATCAAAAGACAGGGGAAATGTGCTGATCCTCTAGACATCATGGCACCTTCTGCTGATATAACAAACAAGGATAAAAAGAGCAGCAGAATGCAATGGCTAAAAGAACCAAAACACACACATGGGATTTAATACATGGGAAAACCGAAGACTGTAAGAGAGCTGGTTTGTGGCATATTTCATTAGCAAAAAATGATGTTGTGGACACAGAGACTAAGTAATGCATATACTCTATGCCTCTATGACAGAGCAGTTGAAAATATGTTGACAAAGGTGCTTTGCTTCTCTTTTCTTGTCTGTAGAGCCATCTGTGAATACTGCCTATTTTTAGGGACACTATTCTTGTAATAAGCTACCCAAGGAATTACATATCTGGAGTTTAGCTTTTTCTGTATGCATCCTCTCTATGCTTATTGCCTTTTCCTTTAATTTTCCTTGTGTGACAGTATATATATATATATGGTTCTACCTGACATAATCGAAACCACACAACACCGACAACCACATCACCGACACCACATATTCGACACAGTCCATAACACAAAACCACACAACTAGCAACGAAATATAACCAACGGTACACACAAAACCACAAACAAAACAAAACAAAAACAAAACACATCACACACACAACACACACACACACAAACACAACCAAAATCCTTACCACAACACACTTCCTAACCCTCTAAACCCTAACCTATCCCACACCCTACTACCTCCCACCTAACCTACCCCCCTCAAACCTAACTCGCCTCACCTAACCCCCCCCTAACTTAACCCCACTCAACTCCTTAACCCCTATAACTCAACTAACCCACCCCTCGCTCCAACCTAACCCTCTAACAACCCAAACCCTTCTATCCCCTAACCAACCCCAACTCTAACCCTACCCCTATCCCCCCCCAAACCCGGCCAACACCACTACCACCACCTATCCCCAGCGTCCTTTCCCACCGAACGTCATCACACAGCCTTTGTGTATGTCCCACCCGTCTGGTGTTGTCATCCCGATGTTGTCCTGCCCGTCGGTTCGCGTCGGTCCGCTTCGCCGCGTCTTTCTGGGCTCGATCTTCTTCGATCTTCTTCGCCTTCTGCAACGTGATCTTTCGCTCCGTCTTCTAAGTCAGGTAGAACCATATATATATATATATATATATATATATATATATATATATATATATATATATATATATATATAAATTGCACTATTTCCTTTATTATTTAAGTAAAATGCATTCATTTTCCTGTAAGCTCTTGTGGCTGGCATTTCTTTTATTATAAATGTATTCATGCACTGTTACTTGTCTGGAAAAAGGATAATTATTACTTACACTATTGGGCAGCACACTGTAAGGCATGATGCTGCTTAGGCTGAAAGCCAGTGAAAGAGCACTGAATTTGTGTATTTCATACTGACTATTTGTGTGTGTGTGTGTGTGTGTGTTTCAATAGCTAGATGTATAGACAAAGACTGTGATACAATGGGGTCTTGGAATTTGCCCTTTCCCTACTGATGTGTAATCCTAGAGTTGGTGTATATAATTAGTAGGGTGTATGGGGGATGCCAAGGGTGTTAGCTCCTCAAATGAAATGATGTTTTTTTTTTTTTTTTTTTTAATTTTTTGGTTCAGTCTAAAAAAATCAATCTTTTTCGGTTCACTCTTTTTAACATTCTGTTTCATAGGACAATTGTGTGTATTTAAAACCACTATAAACAGAAAACTTGTATATTTTATTTTTCATTTAATCTGGTGTACTTAAATAAAAGCCCTGATTAGTTTGTTTTCCTTGAAGGAGTAATTTAGGAGTTATACAATGTGAAATGTTCATCATTTCTTTATGATAAATCTCTCTAAGTGTTCCTTCTTTTTGCTAAATATTCATGTTACTCTGCTTCATCCATTTTATTCCTGCTCCTTTACTCATTTCATTGAATGATGCTCTGCATAACCTAATTCAGGGTTGTATGGAAGCCTGAGTCTCTCCAGGCACTCTTATGATACAAGGCAATGAAACTACTCCTGAATATGTTGTTAATCCATTGAAGGATGTGTGGGCAGCTACACACATACACACGCATACGTACACACTCACAAGCACATACGCGCGTGCGCACAAACACACACACACACACACACACACACACACACACACACACACACACACACACACACACACACTCATTCATGTTACGCACAGCTATTAGAGGATTATCAGTTCAACTAGAACATGTTTTGTGGGATGTGGTAGGAAAGTGGAGCTGTGGGCAAAAAAAAAATAAAAAATACAGACCTGGTAGAGAACTCAGCCTAGCAAAGAATCAAACTGCTGAATCAAGAGATATGAGATAATCACTGCACCGATGTGTTAGCCTATCACTACTCACGATCTGTCAAAATTCTTAGCACTACTGCTGTTAACTGGGGGGGGGGGTTGTTTGTTTTGTTTTATTTTCAAACAAGTTATTTCTGTCCAGTTTTATTTTTCATTTTCTTTTACTTACTTTATCTACTCCCTACAGTTTCCACTACAGGCCTTTAAATCAGCTGTTCTAACTTCCCGCATGTATTCCATCTTGCTTTCAAGTTGCATACATTATCCAGTCTTTTTCTGTTTAATTCCAACCTGTTATTTACTTCTATATCATTTAATTTATTTTATATTTATATATTAATATTACCCTTCTGGGTTCTTGCATCTTTAGCCATTCTTACTCCTAATGAATCCAAGCATACCTCCATGTTACCACATTCCGTACATGTTTACACTGTTTTCTTTAAAATCTTCCATAATCCCACAATGCTTATTGATATCTGTTTTACAGCTTGCAATGCCCAAGACAAGAATAATATAAGAAAGATTAGATGTCTTCTACATTTCAGTTCTTCTGTAGAAGTGTTTTGGATAGTTATAGGTTTATGTATTCCATTTTATTCCTGTAATTCAATAACACATGCCATCCTTTTATATACATTTACTTTCTATTTTTGCATTGATTATTTGTCACTTGACAGTATGTTTCTTTGCAGTAGCCAAACTGTCCATCGTTTATCACTCATTCTTGAATGCCCTGTTTTACTTTCATCAGAGTCCTCATATTGCTTAACACCTCTACAGATGCTTGTGGTGTTGCATGTTTCATAGATGTGTAGAAAATCACACAGGGAAGGCTCATTTGAGGCCTCATATTTTAGGCAGAGTCACTCTGCAGGAGTTTGTAAGAGAAGGAAAACAGAGAGCTTTAAGGTGCTCTTGTAGGACACAGAACTCAGGCTCTTGATTTTCTTAGTGAGGAAGTGCATTTAAGTTGGGGCATTTGCTTTGTTAAGTACATACCAAAAGGAGCATTATATTCTGGATCTGAATGATTTGTACTCTTGGTAATCAGCTGGTCTGGGAAGAAGGGGTTTTAATGACTGTAGAGACATAGTGATTGAATGAGAGCTCATTGTCCATGAAAGTGCTCAGGTCCCTGACAACTCCATTGTTTTTGATGGGAATATCTTAATGTGGCAGCTACTCAAGTGCACATAGTTGCCAAAGGGTACAACTTTACATTGTTTTTGTCTTCAGCCTCAGTTCCTTTTCCACATCTAGGATAATCACCACCAGTAAAAATGTATGCTTATGCACTCCTCTTATTAACAATGCTTTCCTGATATTATCAAAGGTCTGCCAACCTGAAATTAGCCCACAATGACTAGGGTGATACAATGTCGTACGTCTTTGCTAATCTAATGACTAAAAACCACCATGAGTATTGTATAGTCTTGATTTAAGATTGAAATGTATCTATATGAACTATGGTAGACAGGGTCCTTTCCTTCCATTAGTATAATCATCACTGCTACTTCTCGCTATAAAATTGGGACCTGCTTCAGTTCAGTGACTCTGTTATTAAGTTTCGAAACTCCCCTTCATATCCACTCTTCCCACCTCCTGATACAACTTCACTAGGATATCATATGATAACAGAAGTTTTCCCTTAAGAAAACCCATTCATTATTATTCTCAGGTCTTCTTTTTCTATCCTAGTCATCACTCTCCTTGCTTCAAGCAGCTTCAGTTCTGGCAATGTTAACCCCTTTAAAATCACCTCTTTTATTAACTATCTGGGATTGTTTTACCTCTAAATACAATGCCTCATAATACTTTCCGAACATTTCCTGTATCCCTTTCTAGGAACCGTCATAGCCTTTCCTATGGTATAAGAGTTCCAAGAAGGAGCTTGGAACCAATTAATATTAACTATCTGGTAATCCACAAATACGTCAGCATTTAAGACCTCTCTAAAAATCATGACTTTGTTCATGCTCAGACCTTATTCTCCATAATCTTTATGCATTTCACTCTTTCTCTAACCCTTTCCTGACTCCGTCTCTTTGGTTCTCTTTTGCCTTCTTTCTCCCCTCCAAAAACTCCCTCCACTGTTCTCTCCCATTCTGTCCTATATCCCTTACTAATACACTCTACTGCTATGCCATTCCTCTCTGTCCCATCCAAACCTACTTTACAAATGCACTTCTCCCTCTTTTCACCAACACTAGACCCTCATAACTCACCCTTACCTGTCTGCTACTTTCTATATCTTCTCTCTAAATGTTTTTTTTTCACATTACATAATGTAACTACACCTCTCAACTGTCCAGATTTTTCAAGAATGTCCAGATTTTTTTCTTCATATCTTTGGTTTGTTTGTCATAAAATTTGTGATTTTTTGGCAAATCATTAAGGAATGAAGTCATTAAATAATGACATACATTTGAGTTTCAGCCTTCATATCCTTCAGAAAATGCATGCTAATGCAAAACCCTTTATTCTAGCAACTTTCTTTTTTATTACTCAAATGATTTTTATTTTGATGAAATAACACAATAATTTAATATGAAGTAAAAACTGGAAGCCACAGAAAGCCAGGATAACCAGTAATCCACAAATGTTTACTGATAAACCACAGGCTAAGCGCTTTCGTCTTGTAAAAAAGACATCTTCAGAACCTGACATTATAAAAGCAGTGTGAGTTCAAATATTGTTACAAATCAAAGTAAAAAAGACACACCCTCACTCACACATCTCTCAGGATCAATTATGTGACCCCACAACATAGAACATTAAATACACATTACACCAAACTTTTATATTTTAAAGAATATATATTAATGTAACGAAATTGTGTTTTTTAATATAAAAGTTTGGTGTAATGTAATGATTAGGGTCCTTATTCTCTTTTAATATAGGGGAAATTAGAGAATATCTCCAAGAAGGAGGACTATTTGCTAAAGTTTGAACTTTAAGAAAGGTTTTATATGGGAGAGAGATTATACAAGGGAATAATCTATAAATTTCAATAATTAAGCCATGTATTCTAGGTGCTTTATTATACTTACTTCTTTTAATCCCATATATAATTTCCTTTTGAGAAATAGGTTTTTGTAGATCTAACTTAAGTTCCTCATGAATTCTTGTTATGTTGGGAACTATATTCTCTAATTTCTCACATTCATTTGTATTTATTTTATCTTTATGAAGCTCTGCATAATGATAATTAAAAGCCTCTAGACTGCCCCCTATGTCCGAGACTTTTTTCCTTTTCCCTTCATGAAAGATACTGTCAATGCTATTAATTTTTGATTGTATCTTAACTTTCATAAATAGGTTATGAAGATGCTTAGGAGAGGTAGCATAAGAATTTAATTTCAGTTTTTCCACAGCTAAACTAGTTTTATGGGATAATATTTCATTGTATTTCTTATTTGCTTCTTTTATTTTCTTCTTATTATCTGTAGCAATTAATTTTTTATTAGATTTAAGAGATGATATTTGATTTGGAGTTGCTGTAACTCTGAGTCCCATTGTTTAATTTTATTTTTGTACCAGCTAATGGATTTACCATACAGATAGGCCTTAAGAGAATCCCAAACCATAATTGTGTTTGTTTCAGGTTTATAATTAATCTATAAGAAAAGCTGAAGTTCAGAAGTTATCCAAGATTTAAAGTCTTTAATTTTTGTGATATATGAAGGAATCCTTAAAGTAATAACTAATTGATTGAATTCCAAGTGTATTGTTAACAACAGGGAATTATGATCTCAATAGGAGCAATGTTGTATTGAAAATAACTGATTGAATTCCAAGTGTATTGTTAACAACAGGGAATTATGATCTCAAAAGGAGTAATGTATTGAAAAATTCAAGATTTTAGAATAAAGATCTTGTGAGATATAAATTTTATCTATTCTAGTTTGGGTACCATGTCTATAGTCCTAGTGTGAAAATAGTAACAAATTTGGTCCCAAAGCATTAAAGGTATCTTTTAATTGAAACATTTCTGTACATTTTTTAATTGTTTGGCTGAGAGCAATATTCTAGGAGATTTCCTATTGGTAGTTTCTGTAATATCTGTGATAGAATTTAAATCACCTCCTAGTATAATATTACCTTTAGAAGTAGTTGTAATAAAGTCTAAGTGTTTCTTAGCTAGTCCAACCCCCATACCCAGGAACCAGTATAAATTAACCAGGGTTGAAATTCTATTATTAAACTTAAGTATAACTAAGGCCATGAGTCCATCATTATCTATATGTCTGTAAATGATTTGGGGAAGTCTTTTTCCATACAATTGTTACTCCTCTGGTCTTATTTTTATAAGAAGATTGAGCAACTATTGTGTATTCTTTTGAGTCCCACATAAATGTGTCATTTATTTTAAAGTGTGTTTCTTGGAGAAAAACTTCTTGAGCCTTGTTTAGTTTAAGATACCTTAGTAGGTTGGCTCTCTTATATGGGTTGTTTAAAGCCATTAGTATTTAAGGATATCAAAGTTAAAGCCATATCAGATTTCTTTAAAGATAACAAATAATAAAGGAACTTGTATTAATAGAATTCTTTATATATATAATACTCTTCTTGAATAGACAACAGAATGTCATTTGTTGTATTTCTATTTATCTCGATCCAAATAACTTTCCCCATGAAAGATGAAAGTAAAACAATTGTGTCAGGCATTTCAAAACTAGAAAAACAGTTAAATAACAAAACAAAATAGCATATTTGACTCTGATATAAACTTTAATGCACCCTATACATGGAATGAGATACATTCCTAGTCTAGCAAACAAAACAAAATCTGCTAGACTACCTATCCCAACCATCAACCTTTGGTGGTTCGAGCCCATGAAAACAAAGTAAAAAATGGAGAATATATTATAGATTAAGAGAAAAATGGCAGTGATAAACAACTAATCAGATATTAATTCCAGTTAGGTTTTAGAGATGAGTTACATACACTATTATTAGAAACATTAAACATTCATAGAGTAATCATTCACTAAAGAAGCAAGAGACATATTAGGATATATATATAATCTGAATTTAGTACTTAATAGACTAAGGAAACGTTAGCTTTATTAACAATCTAAATGATTACCCAACATACCTAAGCATGTCATCTGTATTAGTTCTAATAAAAACTTCAAAATGGCAGAACAAATCAAAGAATCATTTAGCATTTGTATTTACTTGCCCTCTGAATAAATCTAATTATGACAAACTCCCACTAAATAAAAACATCACGAGAATTGGGTGCTAGCACATAGTGAGTGTGTGTGTCATTCCCAAAAGATGTTAACATAGATTTTTAGAAATATTCCATAAGACAGATTTGTCCAATATTAACTCCTAAACTTTTGGAATAGCAGATGTTTAAATAACTGACTAAAATCAATAATAAAGTGGCATCAGTTAAAATGACAAAAATTAGAAAATTTGTACTATGAATAACAGGTCTTAAAAGTGAATGACTCAAAGACAAAATTAAGATAGAGATAGCTGTAAATATCTACCATAGTAATAGGGTAATACTGAAACTCATAACTTGTTTGTTGTGTTATCACAAGTCATAGATATTACTGAGCTCTTTCCCTGTCATAAAGTGCTAATATACTAAATGACATGACTTTATAATAACTGAAAACATGACATCTGAAATATAAATAATATCTAGGATACAATAAGGAAATCAACATATTAAATGCAAAGTAATTATAGTTCAATCAAAATTATTCATACATATATTTGTTAGGATTTAGTATGGTGTTTGAGTATCCTTACAGTTATTACCATTAGTCATAAGCATTTCCTGTAAATGTATAAGCCTATATTAAATACTTGCTAACCGCATAGGAAAGTTATTTATAAAGATCTATTTATAAAAAAAAAAAACTCCAGGATATTCAGTCACTAGAAATAGTGGTTATAATTAACTGTTTACAAGAAAAAATAACATTTCTGTATATATTTGACCACAAAATATAGTCACTATTATAAAAGGGAACCATGAATATGTTTGCAGACAGTGTAGCTCATAAAGTCTTTCGGCTTTTCCCGGTTAGGGGTCACCACAGTGGAACTCCCGTCCGCTAATGATTGGCAGTGGATTTTTACGGTGCCGAGTTGCCAGCCTAATGCCCAATCTTCAAAGAAGGCATGTCCATTCATGCACGCACCTACCTGCATGTCTTTACCATCATTCAACCATGGGGAGGACATGCAGACTCCACACAGAAGGCGCTCCAGCCGAGAATCAAACGGGAGAACCTCTTGCTGTGTGGCAACAACACTAACCGCTGCAGCCTCAGACAGTGTAGCTTATAATTCTTGTAAAAGAAGCCTACTATGCTATATTAACCAATCAGAGACTTGACATTCACAATTAGGCTTGCATATACACCTTAGATGTAATGTAATCTGATTTCCACGCATAGAATGCATGATGTCATGAGCTAAGTAAGAAAGCTTCACTTCTTAGATTTTAAACTGACATTTTTTCCACCCAGCACACTACACAGTACAGATTTCTGACCTCACTTTAACTGTGTCACAAAGTCTGTTTATTTACAGTAACAAATGCAAAGTTTAACTGTCAGATACTTTTAAACATTAAAATAACATTCAATGCCAATAAGAGAGAAAACAGAACTTTAACATTAAACTCTACTGGAATCATAACTTGTAACTATTTAAAAACCTTGTGCCATAAAACATACAACTGTCAGAGAGACTCAATTTATGTCAAAAGCCAGCTTTTTGTTCATACAGGCACCAATATATATTCTGATACAATCAGAAGTTATAAATATTAAAAAAACTAGTTAATATAGACTAAATCATAGATATGCCCTGTTATCCCATGTATCCAAATCAATTTTGATAAATTAATCTAAGCAGTGACTATGCCTGTGTAATAACTCAGAAGAACATTTAGCAGGGCAAAGGGCTATATATTATATGAAATAAAGCATGTCATCTTAAGGTCATAAAAGCAAAGCTAGCTTACTGTTCAATTATATCACTCAATAAACCAGTAATATTATACTAATATACTAAAAGCATAAACAGTTATTTAACCCGTATATGAACAAAAAAGTATAGAAATGAAAAAGCAAAAAGAGAAAGAAAAGCAATAAGAAAAATATTGTTATGACATACCTTACTTGAAGATTTAGCAAATAAAATAAATTAGAGTCAAGCTGCAGTAGATGCTTTGAGAGATTTAGTGGGAACAGCAATCTTTGACTCAGTTTTTTGTTTTTTCTTTATAACATCAGTCCAAAAAGATTTATCAGCAACTCTCTTCAGAGATGCAGATGCCCATTCCATAGCTTCAAGTAAGGAAATAATGTTATTGTTTTTAATAAAGGTGGTGGCTTCCTCTATGGCATTAAATGATCTCATTTCATTCTGATATAGAATTTTGATTCTGGCAGGAAAAACAAGCTGAGTTTTGATGTTATTCTGCTTTAACAGTTTTATTAATGGCCAAATTTTTTTCTTCTGTTCCAAAACCCTGGTAGAATAGTCATTATCAAACCTAATTGGGTTTTGATTAAATTTTAGTGGACTTTTCCTCCAGGCAGATTTTAGGACCAACTCATTGTCCAAATAAGATAGAAACTCTATGACGATTGATCTGGGAGGAGTAGAGGAGGATGTTGACATTGGCTTTCCTAAAGCTTTATGAGCCCTTTCAATACCAAAGGTCAGACCCTCCTTTAAATCTAAAATCTCTGGAATCCAGGTATTCAGGAAAGAAATTTCAGCTCTCTCAGGGATGCCAAAAATACTTATATTTGACCTTCTCTCCCTGTTTTCCAGGTCATCCACTTTATTGAGAAGCCAAATGTTTTGTTTGATGTGAAAATCTTTCTGGCTTTCTTCTTCCTTCAGTCTTCTATCAAGATCATTCAGGGCTGCTTCTAAGTGTGTTATTCTGGATTGATGTTTCTGTATATGTTCCTTGAGAGAATCTGTTCGTTTCTGACAATTTTCCTTGAGGTTTTGTAAATTCTCCTTAAAATCATCCATTTTTAGTGAAAGTTCTTGTAGAGCAGATGTGACAAGCTGCATTTCATTTTTTAAAGCCATGTCAGAATGAGAAGTCTTCCTCCAGGCAGATTTTAGGACCAACTCCTTGTCCAAATAAGATAGAAACTCTATGGTGCAGCATGCAGCA
This sequence comes from Protopterus annectens, assembly GCF_019279795.1. NCBI lineage: Eukaryota > Metazoa > Chordata > Ceratodontiformes > Protopteridae > Protopterus > Protopterus annectens. The sequence continues at coordinate 676,199,737 of NC_056749.1, read as the reverse complement.
TTGTTACTACCAGGGAGTGTGTCCTAACCCCTCCTGCCCTTGCAATCTTGCACACTCAACTTAAACACATCATTAGGAACTGCCCAACATCTCCACAAATTATATATTCTCCTTTATAATTTGACAGGAAAAAAACTTTCCTAAGTTCACCAAAGTTGCTAATAATATAGTTTATACTTCCATCTATCAATTCTAAGTATTTTTGCTAAAATATAATAAGTTATTTCCTGTTTTTTATATTAGTTTCATGGAGCTCTGAAAAACTGCTGCTATCAGTTGGCCATCTTGGCTCTGCCCCATTCTGGCAACATTCTAAGTGTACAACAGCATGTTTTAAAAATCTGTTTCTATTTTGGGGCCCTTGTCCCCCTATTATTTTTGGTGTTGTCCAGATTTCTTGCTCTAAGAGGTTGAAAAGTATAAATGCAACCATGTTTTATTTTTTCTATCAAATATTATTATTAAAGGGTATTTGCATCATACCTATTCTAATGTCACCAACTACATGTATTAAGATTTTTAGCATTTTCCATTGTTTAAAATGTCTATTTACAAGTTTGTACTAATGGAGGTTTTCTCCCTCAGCCTCTGCTGAAAAAGTGCTTTTTCCAAGTTGGGCTTCCCCAGCAAATAAATGTCAATAAATAAACCGGACAGCTTCCACAGCACTAGTCACTTTATTTCTTACTTCTTCGGAAACGTCAGATACCTCACTAATTTTGCTGCGATGCCAAACTCCCTGTACTTACGTGTTCTAATTTCTTTCACCTTCTTCGGTTCTCACATGCACATCTCTACCTCATCCAGGACAGATTCGTCATCTTGGCATGTAACATCTGAATGCTGCCTAGACACTTCTACCATTCCTCTATTTTCTTCTAATTTAAACTTACAGCTCTATACTAGAAAAGTAAATGCCCCCTTAAGTACTTCCCAGAGACTCAACACTTCTCATGCCATACCACAGGAACCCCCAACCATTCCTTTATCTGCAAAGGAAATTACTTTTAAAGTATTTATTATCACAAATGAGACAGTGAATCTTTGATTCCTCAAAGTTTTTCCATTTTTTTCTTACTCTTACTACTAAAGCTGCAAGGTCTGAAATGGCTGTGCATCCTGGGAGAAGGAAGGGAGCTTAGGCTTGCTGCAGTAAGAAGCATATTAGCCTGGAGAGCCTGTGCCGCATAAGTGGTGGGTCACTTAGTTGAATGTTGGGCAGTTCCTAATGATGTGTTTAAGTTGAGTGTGCAAGATTGCAAAGGGCAGGAGGGGTTAGGACACACTCCCTGGTAGTAACAATGCTGCATGCTGCACCAATGTTCTTGGTCTCCTCACCGGCTCTTAATGTGGGATAGGCTGAACGCAGGTGAGGCTAAACTCAGTCCAGTAGACACAGTGAATGAGGAGAGGAGCTGGTGACAGCTGATGGCCAGATGTGGGGGAGGGGAGAGAAGCAGTATGGGTTGTGATGGTGACCAGAATAGTCTTCAGTTCCTTGACCAAGTTTTTGTTCTCATTTGAAACTATGATCTTATCCAACCTGGTATACCTGTGGTATGCTGCTGAGTAATGTGTAAAGCAGTAACCCATGTTCCTGTACAGCCAGATAAAGTCTGTCAATCCCTTATTCTAGTACACACAGAGGATTAAGGCTTTGAGCTGTTAAATGAGCTACTTCCTGTGATATAGAGTTTGATCATTCAGCCTTTATTTTTCCACTGTGTAACCATGGGCAAGTCACTTAGCCAGACTGTGCTTTGTGGCAATTGGGAATTTTGGCTAGACTTCTTAAAGATCTCGCAGACTTTATGAACTTTCAAAGTCCCACAATATGCAACATTTACACTGATGTGGGACCTTGGTCCCTCATACATTCCTTATTCCAACCGCCAGGTTTCAGTCCCTAGCCCAAATCATCACTCCTTCAGAGAAGCTCACTATACTTGGTAATTTACTTCTCATCTCTGTCCAAGTAGAAGCTATTGGGATAATGGCTGGAGCCTATGGTCCCCCCTCGTTACATGCCTTCAGGGTTATGCAATGTCCTCTTGGACTGGGCACCCTCTCTCCATTACAGTGAAGCCAAAATGTTTTTTACACAGTACCACCACTCCTTTCTTTCTAATCCATTGGAATTAGCTGCACCTCCTTGTTCAAATCCCTGTAACTGATCTGCAGGTTTTATACTCGAATGCATTTCTTGCAATCATGCAATTTGTGGGCAAGGCTATTAATATATGCATATCCAATCAAATGCTTAACAGTATTAACTAAACCATTAATATTCCAGGAAAGCAAATACAACATTTTACAAGAAAAGCTTAAGATGACATTTTTTCTATTTTGATCTCTTTAGCAGTCTATTTCTTCCATCTCTCACTCCATTCTATTATTATTTGTAATTATTCTTAGCATTTTTTTACAGTTGCAATGCAGTTAGACTAGCATTACAACAATGAATGCCAGGCCCCCCTTGGCACTGCAGTGGCCTCAGTTATGTGGCCATTTTGAGCTGCTACTGTTTATGCATTTTACTTTCTACTTTAGTAAACTGTTTGGCCTAGTGAATTCATTTTGTGTGAGAGGCAGACAAATTACTATAATTCTCTGCTAACATTTAACACTTGGGCTTCAGAGTTCACTTATTTTACTTTGGTTATTTGTTTTATTGAGTGATACTTAACTACACAGAGTGTAGCTTGGCCTTTTCTTCTTATAAGATTTGAGATCTGCAACAAGTACAAACAGTGTTTGACTTTTTATTAGTAATTTAAAATCAGAAAAGAAACAAGGGAAGTAATTTAAATTTTGTTTTTGTGATTGCACTAAAGTTCCCTAACTGATGTAGCCATTTAGACCTGCTTTCTGTACTATCTGCTGCAGTATATGCATTTTATTTTCTTTAAGTATTTTTTTCGGCCTAGTGAATTTGTGCTCTGTGAGAGAAAGGCAAATTAATATACAGCAGACTCCCTCTTATCCAGTCTTGCTGGGACCAGACCTTAGGCTGAATAAATGAATGGCTGGTTAATCAGAAGAAGCATATAAAATAGCGTTTATAGATTATAAATCATCTAGAATAACAGTATTTGTGTTAGTATGCACTTTTCTAATGAATATAAAACTCAAATGTCTGTCATTATTTAGCCCAGAGGAGGTGGAAGTGTTGCTCTTCTCTGTTGTCTTTTGCTAGAGCTGTGGCAGAAATTTGATGGCTGAATAAGAGGGAGTCTACTGTACATCTCTGCTAACTTTAAGCACTAGGGCTTCAGATTTCATTTGTTTTTCATTAGTTACTTTGTTTCTTTGAGTGATAAACTACAGAGTGTTGCTTTTCCTTGTTTTCTGATAAGAAACAAGGCCCATCTACTCTCCCATACCTTTTCCTGTTTTTTAAACTTGATGGCTTTGACCTGCCCACCACTACTATAAATTTTGCTTTGAAAGCTCCTCACAATTTTATCCCATCTGTTCATTCGACTGGGCAGTGAAGGATCAAAACTAAAAAGACCATCCCCTTAGACTCTTAAAGGTTGGGTTAGCATCTTTTGCATGTCAACCCACCTCAAAGCCTTGTCCCTCTTATCGTTATCATACAGGTTACTGGAGACCGATCTCTGCCTCACATACACAACCTCAACAGATCCTATCCTCTCAGATCAACTACACATCTGCAAATCCAATCGTGGCAAAGTGCTTCCCTTACTCTATTCAAATTCACCCCAGGTTTAGACCCCTTCTCCCTTGTGGATGGGGCAACATAAATATTCTGCCCGGATCTGGTTTATTTGTATTTAAATTACAAGAGCAGGGCTAGGTTTCTAAAGATCCTCATGAATCAATACTCTACTAAGTACCTATGAACCTATGACTATACATTAAATAATTGTATAATAATAACACAATTTACACATATTCAAATACATATATATATATATATATATATATATATATATATATATATATATATATACTGTACCTGAATATTAAAGCAAAATAAAAAAAATCCTTTGTCACTTTTGCTGATTCTTTTAGGGTACTCCTCTTTGTTACATTCCCAATACAGCCTAAAATAAGTAAAACGGTAACTAAACCTGAACAGCAAATTAAATAATTATACCTCAGTCTGTAATACTGTGAATAATAAAAGTACTGAAAAAAGAATCAACAAATCTGTATATCTCTCTAGTATACCTGCTGGGTGGACAAATGAAAAATAAGAAATGAGAAATAATTTATTTTATCAAACTATACCTTTGTATCATATTTTAAGGATTATTACTCGTGGTGGTGTTAGTATAAGTCCCAGTGGTTAGAATTTGGAACTGTATTTTCTTCCAAGGTAGTAAAGAGCCTCAGGCATCTGGTTTATGGAACCAGAAAGATATCACTTGGGGAAGCTTTTTTTATTAGTGTGCCATAGACATTATTTTAAATTTGTCTGCTAGAGGGCTCCCTATTGAAATGTTGGCACTCAAAATGCCAAGTGCCAACAAGCCAAAAAAGACCAAAAACACAGGAGTGAATGTCAAAAATCGTTCTTCTCCTTAAAATTTCTTTCTCCAGGAAAGACAAGCCCCTCCACACATCCTGAACTTATATATACCAACTCTGAGATTGCCATTCCTTGGAAAAATAGCAATATTCCAAGAATTGGCATCTCGGACTTGGAATATACAAGTCAAATCTTTCAGCCATTCAGTCTCCATGTTTGAGAACTCACTCTAGCAAGTCCCTACATTTCAAATGGTTACCGTACTGGAGATTTTATTTGAGTGCCAAAGAATTTTATTCTATGTACAAGAGACTGTGAACCTATCTATATAATGCAATACTATCAAGAGAAGATTTTTGTTTGTAAAGCACTGCTTAAATTAATTGTTACCATTCACTAGTGATGATCCTGGCAGAGTGACATTTTGGTTGAATGCTTCATTCTGCTTTCACAATTGTTATCACCTGCCTGTGTGATATCTGGAATAGAGAGTCACTTGTTAAACAGTGTGATTTAACCCCATTAATGTCTCAACTGAGTACTGTTTTGTAAATGTACAGTTAAAGCTGTCAGTTTTGTTAGAGGAAGAACATTTTTGTTGCCACAGGAGTGGCTGTTAAAAACTGAGGACAGCAGACTACCCACAGGTTATGACTGCAGCAATGTGAGATGAAGAACATCTGTAGTATTAGTTATATAGATAAATGCTGAATGCATTTTTTACCTCTACTGTTGATATGTTTTCAGTTCCTATTTGGTGAAGTCTGTTTGACTTTACTTTGTTGAATAAAATTGTCTTACTTACTAAAACAGAGCTCTCCGGTTTTGCTACCTGTATATTCAACAATGTGTGTTTTATAATAAAGAACGGGAAGATGAAAAGAAAAGGGGCAGAACACAAGGCGCTCTGCAATGAGACCTTAGAAATACATGCAAGAAAAAAGCAAATGCCAGTAAAAAAAGGTGCTTTTATTTCTTTTTTCAAGATGATGATATTTCACTATATTATGAATGGTGTTTGATTATGTTAGGATTTACTCATACATGGTGTTTTTTAGAGCTGCATCTAGTTCAGTTCATGCCCTGAGTGATGTCCTAAGATAGCAGCTCCATTAATCAAAAGCGGAGGATAAAAAAAATAGTTTTTAAAAGGTTAAATGGTATTCAAACAGTCTTCATAGCTCTCCCGTCCAGTTTACTCTACTCATAAACTGCAGTCACTTTCATTCATACAAAGCAGCAAATGGCTGCCTGTGTGCTATGCTCTAAAAATCTGCAGTCATCAGTGTGTGAATATAGCAAAAAACTATTACGTACCTGCATAACACATCTTTGCTATCTTCACATACTGACGCCCATTTAAGTCGCTGCCACAAGAACATGGCCATGGCTGCTTGAATGCACACTGAGAATCCAGTTCCAGCCAGAAAATGATCAGCACTGTTGCTGACCACAACCAGGTTGGAGAAACTGGTCTCCTTTGCCTCACCCTCATCTGAGCTCTACTTGGTTTATTCATGAGGGTGAAACCCAAAAGGTAAAACTTCAAAACTAGAGAACAGATCCCAGTAACCCACACACATGTTTGATGCATCTTTATTATATTATTTTATAGCTTATAGGATTATTTTTTTTCTCTACTGTATTATAGTTTTAAATTGTTGTGGTCAAGTCAATATTTGGACTTGTACAGTAATACTAAAAGTAGAATTCAAATAATTTTAAAATGTTTTTATGCCACTGTTTGGATTAAATATCAGATAATCTTGCAGATAGCTCAAAATATTATACACATTTCATTTATAGAATCCCTTCCGGCTGCTTAATTGATGTATTTTGCAGCTGATATAAAAAAAAAACATTACATTATGAAATAGCTATGAGGATTAAGCTATTAGAAACTACTGGTCTGGTGAGTAACGCCCTCCATTCCTGTACATTATCCATCTTACCTACCCCTCTGTGGAGGCCAGTTTGCTCTGCATTAATCTGAACTGGTTGGTACTACAACACAGAGATTAGCAAGCAAAGGCAACACTTTGAAAATAAGAAGTACTTCTGACTTATTTTGGATTAGTAGCAAAATAACCATCAAAACACAGCCTTCCACAACACTGACTTATTAACAGACTGTAGGTGATGTTACCACGTCTCACTAACAAAATAAAAAATGAAAATACAGTAATAAACTTTCTGTATACAACAGCTGCATGGAGTGGGTACTGCTTTTATAGCTTATGGATATGACAGAGATCATGGCAGTCCAGCTCCAGTACACTAAAAGAGCTAATTATCAAGCTACTAGTCAGTTATTTTTTCTTTTTTTAGATTATTTTTTGCTCCCACAGCTGATTATTGCCTTGCCCACAGGTCCTTGCATGCACCCATGATGCTCTTGTGCAACTGAACGTGCTGGTGCATAATCCTGCCTCTGCAGTGACTCAGCCACTAACCTGCCCCACCCCCAAGTCCCCAGTGCTCACTGGGGATCTACCACTAGTTGTGTTCTTCTCCTTTGACCCAGTATTGGCATCCCCGTCCTCACAAGTCAGAGATTTAGGCACCCGAGCCACTACTTACCATCGGGTTGCCTGAGCAGTACTCAGGGCTTTACTCATCTATACTATGGTGAGGTTTACATTTTTATAATATTACTGCCACTGCTCTTACCATGAGTGATTACTGAATTTGTTCACTGATGACAATCGGATGTGTTAGATTTCATTACCCATGATATAATATGCAACACTGTCACTCTGCGATGTAGGCAAGTTTAACTTGAACAGTCTTGCATATATTAACTTTAAGTAATCAGATATGTGACTGCCCTGTGCTAGAAAATGACAGTGACATTCCCCCCAAGAAGTAGCCCTTGCACTCTACAGACCACTTACCAAGTTGGCCAGTGACCTTTCACCAGACCATTAAATTACATTGTGTAAGCCAATTACTTGGTATCCCTAACTTCTTGTTACCAGCATTGAATACATGAAATTAAACCTGCTCTGCTTTGTGCCCGTTTGATAATTGTTGAGCACCAGCTATACACTGATTGCTTTCTGTAAAAAAGTGCCTGAGGGTGGAAAGCCCACTATGCCCCACCTTGCTATGCTCAGATTTGCTTCCTTCTCCAACCCCACTCCCAAATCCTAGCCACCCCACCTTAATCTAACACTATACTTCCCGCATGCCCCTATCACTTATGAAGCCCACTCCCTATACCTCCCCAAACATTTTTATCACTGTCAAAGAAACATTCCTGCTTCTATTCACCTATTCCTTACTTCCATCTAAGATTTAGCATCACTCCGAACAGGATTTCTCCCTTTCATACTGCTTTGCACCATATTGTCTCCTACTCAGCCCTCCTCCCCAATAGTACCTCTGAGTCATTCATGGGCAAAATTCCCTATTCCATTCATTGGTGCAAACTTCTTTCATATACTGCAATCAGATAAATATTTACCTCTCATTTCTTCTTCGATAATATCTCTCAGCATTCCTATTATCTCTCTATACTGAGTCTACTTCCTTACAGTCTCTCTACATCCATACATAATTAAATCAGTATTTTTTACTTACTACCTTTCCTTATCTTACCTATTCTACACTAAGATAAATTCATCCCCGTTCACATTAATATACCCCACACCTATACTCAAACAACAATACATATCAAAACCATCTATAAGCCTATAGATTAAACAAAATCTACTTCTGTACATTTCAACTTCAACTTCTCCCAAATAATCCTTCCCTACTTCCCATTAACTATATCCTCACCCTTTATCCTTCAAAACCTTCTATTTCTTACACTTCAGAAACATGTTTCTCCTACAATTCTTCTTATTAGTACCTCATCTCCTACTTGCATACTCAACATCCTACCAGCATCCATTACCCTCACAGTTCCAACAGAACTCTTATATTGTGCCCCTCCCATGCAAAATACTTCTGAACCTTGCTTCCCAATCACAACCTGTCTAAATCAGCACTCATATACCCTGCTATTCAAGTACAGTGATCCAAAGCAACAGCCATTCACTCACAAACTGGGTATAAAATATAAAATCAAGCAAACATGCCTCTACCTGTACCATCACACCTCCACAACCATAAAATTTAGCAGCAACATCCTCCCAAACTCAGGCCCAACTCAGCATATGCCAGCACCAAACAGCATATCTCCATCAGCTCCTTTATCACTACCACCTCACCACAGTCCCACCCCAGCTTTTGTATATACTATACCAACTTACGAAGTATTTATAATGGGTTCCTAGTAGATGACCGAAGACGCATTCTTTCGAATGCATCTTGGTCCAACTTGAAAAGATGAAACGGCAAAATGACAAAGCAGCATATAAGTGAATTCTTTCCCTGGGAAAGAAATTGCTTGGCCGCGTCCATTACTTTGCCATTTTCGTCACTGTAGTGCGATCTCAGAGTTGGTATATTTAAGTAGTGGGGGTGTGGGGGGCTTACCTTGGAAAAAATCGCTGTTCTAAGCGTTCAAGTTTGTAAGCTTTCGCTTACACGGGGTCGATAAATCATCGTTCATTTTTCTAAGCGTTCGATGATTTAATATAGACCCTTTATAACAGACTCTCTGAAGACCATGCATGGATATCTATACATACTCCATATATCTTAGTTGACATAGAAACAAAAAAATGAAGAAATTGCCTGCGAGGGTATGACGTTATCAAATTAGACAGCCAACAGAAAAGCTGGTGGTGTCATGATTTCCTGCAAAAACACACTGGATTATCTGCCATTTTTACCACATCATGCCAACTTTTCCTATCTCATAAATTCTACCAACCATGCTAAAACTAAACACTCACAAGACAATCACAATCATGGGTATATAAATACCCCCCACCCAGATAACAATGCTAAAGCACTGGAAGATATTCTGTGCTAGGTCTCCTCAAAAATCTCTCATGAAATCATAATACTGGGTGATGTTAATATAGATTGACAAACCATGAAGTCTGGAAATTCAGCCAGTGTTATACATGTGTGCAAGTTTGCCCAAATGATAACCACACCATTCAGGCATAGCCACATTGATCAGACATAACAAAGGTACAGTCAGACAATCAACCCTTGACTAGATCTTAATACCCTCTCCAAATAAAACATAATCCCATGGAACTCTGTCATACAGCCTAAGTGATCACTTATCAATCTACACCTTAAGGCACCAAAACAAAAGCCCCAAAATACATCATTACAGCCTGGTAAGAAAACTTACTACTTTTCATAAAGACACTTTTACTAATACACTACATCTCCTTAAATGGGAGTCACTGAAGACTCTTCCCAACAAAGATAAGAAATCCTGAAACAATCAAAACATACACACTAATATTTTGAGTCATAATCTATAGACTTTTAAATCTAGGACAAGCTACACAGCCAGCATCAAACACACAGAAACAAAATGAAACAATAACCATCCAATTCAATGCTCACTTTATACAGACTGTACCGTCATTAACCAACCAGGTGACTAATCAAGCTCTTGATGTCCATACTCAGGCAAATAACCTCCTTCAGTGTTTCACCTTCCCACTAGTTCCCACTAATACAAAAATACTTGAAAGACTTAAAGTCTACTACAACTACCCCTGAAAATCTATCCAGTGAATATCATCAAATAGCACCAGAGGCTATTGTATATCCATTTTCAATGTTGATACACTGATCCATATCTGAAATTGAAGTTTCCTCATTATGGAAAAAATCATTCATGATTCTACTGCACAAGGGAGGAGTCAATACATATCTTTCAGTCTACAGTCCAACTGCATTCTTATCAACCCTAAGAATATTAGGAAATGTATTCATGTGCAACATCCCAACTAAGTAGTAGATAATCAGCTTCTGTCTTTCTTTTCAAATACCTTTATTGAATTATCACTTGGGTCTACCTGAAGAGGTCGAAGCACCACATTACCGAATCCAAAATGATTGAGATGACATTACCAAACGTTTTCATAGGGAAAATGGACAGTTGGCCAAATTGGGAAATTTGCACTTTTCCCAGAGTTGGTATAGTTAGTTGGGAGGGTAGACCCCCCCACATTGGGAAGTGTTGGGAGGGATCATAGTCCACCACCTGGGTGGGTTAGACATGATGTGTTTTGTTTTTTGTTGTACAATTGTCCATTTTACCTATAAAAAAAGTTTGGCAATCCATGGTGTCGGTGTTTTTTCACTTCAACGATGTTGTCTCAATCATTTTGGAATTGGTAATGTTGGGATTTGATCTTTTCAGGTAGGCCCCCATCACTTGTGACATAGGCAAATTTGCATTCATATAAAAGTAATCACACTATAAATAATATCACAAACATTTTGCTTCACATATACTGCTATATAACATATAACCTAGGCAATATTATATAAATTATTCAATTCCTGCCTTTTTTTTAAAAAACAAGAAACATCTTTATTAAATGATCACTTACTATATAGGCAATCATACATTTATATAAATGAAAACAAACCACACTGATATAATCCTAGTTGCAAACATTTTACATCACAAACCTTACTGACACACTCTCATTATACATCACTTATAATCTTCCCAATCTTTTTCAGTCAAACATTACATAACTCATTTAAGTCCTGCCACCTTTTAAACGTCATTCCTCCCTTGTATGCATTGTTCCCACAATTCCCATTTTTCCTATGTAGTTGCTCCTACCCTTTTCTAATGATCACAGTTTTAGTTGTTTTATCTCTGTTACTATAGTCACTACGTTTGGTATAGTTGGTTTAGATTTTGATTTCCATTTCCTAGTAATTGCTTTTTTGGCAACCACCATTGTTAGGCACACCAAGGCATTACCATGCCAAGGCAATTCTGATTTTGTATCATAGCTCAGAAAAATCATCTCCCTCATCAGACCAATCTGCCCACCTAGCGCCTGTGAGAGTGCAACCCGCAGGGAATCCTTAAAGTCTGACAACTCACCACACTCCCAGAAAATATGTTCCCAAGGGTTACCGTTAGTTAATAGCCAGCCCACTTCACCAAAACCAACTTCATTGAGACGTCATATTACCAACAACTGCAGTAAGTAACCGTTTGGCCATCTACTTGAACTTTGCCCCTTACCCCCACAGCAGTGTGTTCTCATAGTTAGAATATATGTAGGCCCCCACATCAATGGGTTTGTTTTAGTGGTAGTTTCTGAATTTGGGATGGTCAAATGGTTACTTACCATGTGGGAAACGTCAGCTTTGCAGTTGTTGGTTATATGACGTGGTGAAGTGGGCTGTCGATTAACTAAAGGTAGCCCATTCCCAATTACCTCTTTCTTCCCCATCACACCTCCAACATTTGCTCTCAGGCTGAGGAAAATTTCTCTGGAGTCTACTTGGGGTATAGAAATATCTATGCAAACATTTCAAGGCAAAAACCCTAAATCTTCTAGACTTTGTTGCATATTTGGGAGACATACATATATCCTCCCATTGTTTCTTTGTGAATTGCTTATCCAATCTCTCATCCTAATCCTTTCTAACCTCCTCTGAATGATCATTGTAGTTATTATGCTATATTTTATATGCTCTACTGATTATTCCCTTTTTAATGGCAGCTTCTGCTCTAGATTCAATTAAAAACTCTACCAGTGCTTGTCTTTTGTTTAGGACCCCCCCCTCTCATTTCTTTATCTTTGTCTATACTCTGATATCAATCCCTGATAGGGAAGGCAGCCTCTAACCTGCAGTCCAAATAAATTCTTGTTGCCTTCACATTCTATCATCCTTCCCTCTCTTCTTATTTGCTTGCAATACCTTGGTACCTTTGCCAGTTTTCTCTCCAATAAATTCCAGCACCTCTCGCCTATTGTCTATATCGCTAATTGCAGTTATCCCTATTGGCAGAATCTCCTTTCTCCATTCCGTGTTGGTTTAGTGCTTAGAATATTTTCTGCTACTTTATGGATATAATATTCTGTATGGTTATCGTTATTCTCCTTAAAGGCCTGCATCCAACATTGCAGTTTTGCCTTGTTTCTTGAGACCCCCCCCTGCATCTTCATCATCCCATTCCACTTTGAAGTATAGATTCCTGCTTGCGCTATGTATAGGAGTCTTAATTGTGCAGTTCTGAAATATCCCTTCAAATTGGGTAAACCAAATCTGCCCTGTTCTACTGGAAGAATCAGCTTATCCCACTTGACTCTTACCATCTTCCCCTCCCAGATAAAGTCCTTCAGCTCTTTATTAATTGCTACCCACAACTTCTCCAACTTCTCATCTGGTTGATGAAAATATGTCTGACCTGTGTATATGACTAAACGGACAAAAAATGTTATCTGCTTGTATCTTATTATCAATATATAACAAAGCTTCCATTTTCTCAGTTTTTGTATTATCTTTTGTTTAGTCTCTTCCCACATATGCTTAGCTGCCAAGAATAACTTTTAATCCATACTATAAAATATTGCATTTTATCATGTCCCAATAAATATGGATATTGCTGAAATAGTTTGTGTAGGTACATAATTTACCACTATTGCCTTTGTTTTAGCTTCATTAACTTTATATCCTAAAAAGATCTGAAACTGTCTCAAAATGTTCCACAACACTGTAATGTATCTTTCTGGTTTTGTCAGGTATAAAATAATATCATCTGCAAATAAAGCCAGCTTTTCTTGACTACCATACCAATTATATCTTTGAATTTCTGAGTCCCTTATTTTTTTCGTCAGTGGTTCTAAATATAATGCAAACAACATAGAGAAAAGAGGACACTCCTGCCTGGTTCCTCTGCTCAAGCAGAAATTATCAGAGAGGCCCCCACCCACTTTAATTTTTGTCTCTGATCACTCATATATCCTCCTAAATGCAAACACTTCCACTTCCCTGCTCATAAAATCACAGCTTACTCTGACAAATGCTTTCTCTTCAAGACCCAACAACAATAATGGTATTTTCTTACATTCTGCTTCCTTCTGGATCATTAATGTTCTATTAATGTTGTAAAATGTTTGCCTTCCCTTCACAAAACCACATTGATCCATACCTACCAGTTTTGTCATTACTTTTGCCATTCTTTTAGTCACTATAGACATGAACACTTTATAGCCATGGTTTAGTATTGAATGGGCCTGTACAAAGCTGGATCTGATGGATCTTTACCATCTTTAGGTATTCCAGCTTCCACTAGGAAGGTGATACTTCTCCTCCTCTTAAGATACTGTTAAACAAAACTTTCCAGATCTTTATCAATTTTTTCCTTCTAGCTTCCAAACTTCCACAGGAATACCATATATTCCTGTGGACTTTCCTGTAGATTGGTTATACATCACAATTTTTATCTCATCTTCTCCTATCTTAACCATTAGTAATTGGTCCTCAACTACCTCTAACCTTGGCATATTTCATTTTTTCATAAACATTTCCATTTGTATCTTTCTCTTGATATTTCTTTGCTTTATAGAGACTCAGAATTTCTGAAATATTTCTAATACCACTACAGGATCTCTTCTTACCTTCCCTGTTGTGGGCCCTCTAAGTTTAGTGACAGCCCCTTCTATTTTTCTGTTGCTTTAGTCATTGTGCTAAAAGTTTTTGCACTCTGGTGTTATTATCAAAAACAGTTGCTTAATAGCAACCTTTGAAAAAACACTGAAAAACCAGGAACTCAGCGAAATTATTTTATTTCTGCTTCTGGTACCTTTGCTCAATGCCTTCAAGGAATGCTATGCCATATCTGCCACAGTCCTTTTATACAGGAATGAATAAAACTCAACCAATTAACATCAATAATAGCAATCTTTCTAAACTTATGCATATTATCGAGGCAATCCCTTATTTTCTGTCTAGCAGTTTACAGTTGATCCTCTTTTTGTTCTGTGAGATTCCCCCTGTTCTGAAATACATTTTCAGTCACACTAAATAATTCTTGTTACTTCTTAACCATAGCTCCCGTTCTTTTATTACTACCCTATTTTTAAAATCCACCTTAGTTTTATCCCGCTCCCTAACTATATTTTCAGAAGAAATTTCTATCCTCACTAAAAGCTCCTAATAATCTCCACTACCCATTCCTTAAATTCCTCTCTTTTCTACAGATAGATGGGAAAGTGTCAATGTCTCATCTTTATTTCATTACCCTGTGCTTTTATTTTAGCTATTACTGGTGCATGATCTGAAATAGTTATTGGGTGAATATCAAGACCTACAATTAAATGCACATGTTCCTGTGAAATGTAAATTCTGTCTAGCCTAAGTTTTTTCAAATCTTTTTATTAACAATTTTTAATAATGCAATACAAAATGATAACAGACAATGCACAACCAAATCAATGAAAGTAATATAGACTTATATACAACAAATAGCAATGGGGACAGAGGGAACAAGAGGAGGGATAGATTTTAGAAAGTATAGCACGGGTGAGGTATGCATTGTTTAAGATCATAAGTTGGGTATAGGTATGTTTTTTTAAGGGGATTAAGTTTCAAGAAAAGTTGAATAGCTTGGGAAATTTAGTTAGGGGAAATGGAGAGATCTTGGTCTTTCCAGTATGAAAATATTTGTTCATTTTGGGTTCAGATAGAAAGAATAAGTTTGTATGAATTAGAAATAATTTTCTTCTTAAGTAAGAGGAGGTTCCATATGGATTTGCAGGCTTTAATATCATTTAGATTTAAAGAGGTATCTTCCAAGGTATTATGACAAAGTTCAAGGATTTGTCTCAAGATGATTGTATAACTTTTGGGTAGAGACATGTGTAGTCTTACTTCGGATAGTGAATTATTTCTGAGAAGAAAGAGATCTGCTATAATTTACTCTCTGCTAAAGGGGTATTTATCAAGGTTGATCATTTTGTTCAATTTAAGGTTGGGATTGAGACAGATTGGTTGCAAGGTATTGAAAGCAATGGACAGTATCAGAGAGTTGAAAATCATCTTAAGAATAGTTATTTTATGCTTAATGGTTGATTGTAGTTTGAATTTTTTTTAGGTTTTCTGTATTCAGAAAGAGGAGAGATTTTGAGTTGAAGCTGAATGTTTTAATATAGTTATAGTACAATTTTACCCATGTAGGAGACCAGGAAGACAAATTGGGAGCATAATCAGATATTGTTACTATCTTGTTACCATTGATAACATTGTAATAAAGTTTGAAGTCAGGTAGACTTAAACCACCCTTGTCTTTTGGGAGAGTTAGTCCATTACAGCTAATTCTAATTGATTTGGGGGAACCACAGGAATTTGGAAAAAGATGAGTGTGGAGTTTTAAAACATTTGTTGTGAATTATTATGTTAGAAGCATTGAAATTATAAAGTAAATGAGGGAAAATGTTCATTTTGATTATAGCAGCTTTGGCGAGAAATGGGATGTGTAATTTTGCCCATCTCTTCAAATCTTGTTGGTTGTTAGATTGTAGTTTGGAGATATTATTTGAATAGCTTTGATTGAGGTCTTGGTGAAAGGAGATACTGAGATACTGTAGGGAATGATTAATTTTGATTTGAGAGGGGGGAACAGCTAGGTAGCTGGCAAAAAGGGTTCAGGGGAAAGATGGTTGATTACTCTAAGTTTAGTTTATAGTTGGAGAATTTAGAGTATTTATCAACTGAGTCTAGGATTTTTGGAAGGTCAGAATTGGGGAGGGAGTAACAGAGGTTAAGGTCAGCAGCAAAGGTTGAGAATGGAATTTTAGTATTGAAGAGGGTGGGAATACAATGAAAGTTTTTTGGGGTGATTAACAGAAAAAGAGGTTCAATAAAGAGATTAAATAGGTAGGGCAACATTGGACACCCTTCTCCAGCTCCATTTTAATATCAATTCAAGAAGAAAGGTTGTTGTTGATTTGTAAGATAGTGTGGGCGTTGGAGTATAAACTTTTAATAAATTGTATGAAAGCTGGAGGAAAGCTGAACCTAGGGAGAGGAATTCTACATTCAATCTGTCAAAGGTTTTAGAGGCAAGACTAGCCAGAGTATATATAGGGTTATGATTAGTGGCAGAAAGGGTTAAGAGGGTGTCAAGTAGAAGAGTGTGATCAAAGGTTTGTCTATTCTGAGTGAACCCTGACTGTTCAGTGGAAATAATAGTAGGGACAATAGCTTTAATTCTGTTACCTAGGATAGCAGCGTAGTTCATGTCGAGGTTAATAAGAGTCACGGGAGTATAACTCCAAGGGTTTTTAAGATCCGAGTTGGATTTAGGGATGGAAATAATTTTGGAGGCATTTAAGTGTAAATCTTTTATTCCATTATGAGTAATGTAGGTAAACAGATAAAGAAGGAAAATAGATATTTTTTTGGCTAAAAGTATTATAGAATTCTGCAGTAAAGCCATCCGGACCTGTGGCTTTATTGGGCTTAAGCTTGTTGATAGCCATAACAATTTCTTGTTGGGTAATGGGAGATGATATGGTGGTTTGATGTTCAGGTCTAAGTTTAGGGAAAGTTAGTTGGTTCAAGAAAGTTTCTGTACCTGATTTATTTGCATGAAGGTTGGGGAAACTATATGAACCTCTATAGATGTGTTCAAAAATGTCAATTATATCTTGGTTTTGATGGTAGCTCTTATTTTGGTAGGTGATTTCCATCATACTTGGGGAGAGTTTGTTTTGGTTGATTAATCTAGCAAGGAATTTTGAGGGCAGGTGGGACCACTCCAAGGAATTTGTTAGAGTCATTATGGCATGGACCAATAAGTTATTATCATTGAGGTCCACAAGCTTTTTCTGTAGATATGATTAATTGTTTTTCAGATATAGGATTGAAAGTGGGTCTCAAGCTTATTAATATTATTTCTGATAGATAATTCTTGAGAGAGGTTTTTTTTTTATATAATAAGATGCTTTATTGATAAGAGCACCTCTAATCATGGATTTAATGGAGGCCCAATACAAGTCAAAGGGTAGTTGGTCATGTTCGTCAGAGGTCAAAGCTTGGTCGAGGGTACCTTCAACTTCGTGTAGAATCTCTTTGCTGTTTAATAAATTACGGTTAAATGCCCAGCTGTGGCCTCTATTTTTAACAGTTGGGTCTTTAGACCAGTCAACAGTTAGAGTAATCTTAGAGTTCATAGGTTGGTACTAGGCTATTGGCCCTAGGGCCTACACAAGCCTAGCCATAAAAATTCCCTGGCTATTTCTTCCCACACTATTTACTTCCCTGGACCCCTGTCTAGCAGGGTGACTGATGTGATCCCTGGGGTGAATTTCCTTTCTCCCATCCAATCATCATGGTTCCTTCTGAAGAGGGCCAAAGAGGCGCTCTGTTTGACATGTATGGGCAGTCTATTCCAGAGTCTGGAGAGTCTCTGGGTCAGGAACCTATCCCTCCAGCAGGTTTTGTTTATTGTGATGACAAGATTTAGATCCCTGGAGCATGTGGCTCTGAGGGATTGGGATTTCTTTAAGTGTAGCATGTCCAACAGCTCTGGGTTTGACATGGCCTTGTATGTTAAGCAGAGATCACCTCAGAGTAGATGATATGCGACAGAGTATAGCTGGAGTTTTTTAAGGCGGTCAGCATAGGGCATCTGCTTTAGGCCTGTGATTCTTTTAGTGAGGTATTTCTGTGGCCTTTCCAGTTGTTGCAGATGTCTTGAGAGGTACATACCAAATGAGGCATTGTACTCTATAATGGGTCTAATGAGGGATGAGTACAGTGGGACAATGACCTCCTTTTTTCTGGATGAAAAGCCCTTAGTGATGAGGTGTGCCACATAGAAGGATTTCCTGACTGTTGTGGTGATGTGGTTATTGAAGGTGAGACGACTGCTCACCTGTGTCCCTAAGTCTCTTATCACACTTTCAGTGTTTAATGTACTGCCACCTATGTGATAATTCATGGGTACATGTTTTTTTCCCAAAGGGGATAACTATAAATTTCTTGGCATTGAGCTTGAGCCCATGGCTCTGGCACCAAGCATCTGTTTCTGTAAGGACCTTTTGTAGAGTATCCACATCATTTGGGGATTCAATAATAGCTCCCAGTTTGCAGTCATCTGCGAACTTTGTTAGACAGAGTCCCATAGTGTTGGCCTGTACTTCAGAGAAGTAGATGCCAAACAAGACAGATCCCAGGACTGAACCCTGAGGTACTCCACTTCTCAATTGTCTGGAGCTGGATTTGGAGTCAGCTACTTTTACAGTGTGGGTTCTGTCAGTTAGCCAGTTGGTAACCCATCGACTGACATAGGGATTATTGCCCAGCTTAGTAAGTTTATCTATGATTCCAGAATGGGGGATGGTGTCAAAGGCCTTGGCGAGGTCCAGATAGGCTGTGTGGACTGCCTTACCCTTGTCCACAGCTCTGGAGACTGATTCAAAGAAGTCAATAAGGTTCAGGAGACAAGATAGTCCCTTCACAAACCCAAACTGTGTGGGGTTCAGTGTTTGAAGGTTGCCAATGTCTTTGTTTATAAGTTCCATGATAATACGTTCCATGGCCTTGCAGATCAGGCTCGTCAGACTGATGGGGCGGTAGTTCCCGGGATCCAAGGTGGATCCCCCCTTGTGGAGTGGGATAACTGTAGCTGTGCGCCACTCAGTGGGCGTGAAACCTGAGGTGAGGGTATGACTAAATATGACACTTAGGTGAGGTGCCAGTTCATTTTGTAGTTCACGTAGTACACATCATCTGGTCCCATGGATGCTGTATTCTTGGCTTTAGAGAGTGCGTTTTTTACCTGTGTGGCTATTATTATCAGAATTTGGCAATCTTCCAGTATTGAGATGGGCCATTTAGGGGGTAAGAGGGGGGCGAAGTTGGCACTGAATCGATCTGCCAGGATATTGGCAATATCCTTGGGCTCAGTATATTTAATGAATTCTGTTGTAGCTCAGAGAAGATCTGAGCATTGCCATTTAGATTCTTGACATAGTTATAGAATGCCTTGTGGTTGTCTTTGGAATCTTTGGCAATTTTATTTTCGTAACTAGCTTTGGAGGATTTTATGAGGGATCTCAGCTTCTTACTGAGGCTGGTAAGGGAGTTTTTTGCATCCTGGGATTTTCCTCTTTTCTGCAACAGTTTTTTCCTTTTGTTGTAAAGTTTGTTTATGGCAGGGGACCACCAGATCGGCTTCCTTTTTTGGAGGAGAGAATCTTGGTTCTATTTGGGATGGCACGATTCATGCATGAGTGGATGTGCTCGTACAGAGCCTTAGTGTAGGACTCAGCAGTTGAACTTTCAGTTCCTGTCTGCATGGGTGCCATGAAGTTTGTAACTTCTGACTTGAGTAGCATGAAGTTGGCCTTGGAGAATTTTTTATGGAGGTTTCCTTACTGGGGGGTGGGGGTGGGATGTGGATGTTAAGGGTGACTTAGCTTATGGTCTGATCTGACCAACAAGGGGGTGACCCTAGGTGTGGAGCATTGATTTCCCATGTTGGTAATGACCAGATCTAGGATATTGGAGCCCCTGGTGGGACTATGGATTAGTTGATCCAGGGCATTGGAATTTATGAATTTCAAGAACCGTTGGGCAAAGGTGTTAGTGCATGAGTATTTTTCCCAGTTAATGGCAGGGTAGTTGAAATCACCCAGTATTAGGGTGTTTGGTTGTATATTAATATTTTTCAGTATGTTTAGAAAGGTGTAGTGAGAGTCTTGGGGCATAGTGGGGATCTGTAGCAAGCTACAATTTGGATTTCAGTCTTACCTAGTGTCAGTTGCACCTGGAGAATTTCAGATGCATTGTGTTGGGCAACTAACCTGGTGGTGTGAATATCCTTGGTGAATAAGGACACTCCTCCACCTTTAGTGTTTCGATCCTGGTTTGGTAGCTGAAAAGTGTGGTAAGAGCTGTAGCCTGGTATTGCAGGGGTGCTCTCTGGAGCCTTAAATCAGGTCTCAGTTACTGCACAGATATCGATGTTCTCCATTTTTAGTAGTGCTTCAAGAGAGTGTATTTTGACGTTTAGACTTCTAGCATTGAGTAGCATTACCTTCAGATTTTGCATGCTTGTACCTGTTATTGTGGTGGTTTTATCCTTTGAACTTTGCCTAAAAAAGGCACTATAGGGGTGGCAAGGGCCTTAGCCAGTAACCTGAATCCCAGGGGCGACAGGTGCAGACCATCGCTGGCAAAGCATTGTGGTCTGTCGATCATGTCGTCCCAGGCAGATACTGGATCCCCTTTGAATGACACCAGAAGCTTAGCCAATTGCTTGAAGTCAATCATTTTGTCCTTATATTGTGGTATCATTCTGGGCGAAGGCAGGATGCTACTCAGGGCTAGAGTCATACCTGCCTGGGCCACATGATCTGAGAGCTTTTCCATGTCTCTTTTCATGTAGTTCAGGGAGGTACATCTCAAGTCATTCACTCCAACATGGACAATGACAGAGTCATATTTGTACTTGTTGTGGAGTGACTTGAGTGCATGTGTTTTGTGGCGGATCCTGGCACCCGACAGGCAGCTCACTGTAATTTTCTCCTTGTTCAGTCTGGTGAGTGGGACATCAGTGTGCCTGACTATAGAGTCACCTATGACTAAAGTGTTAGGTACGTTGTCTTGCCTTAGGGGCTGTTGCTGGGTGGCACACTGGTGTTGTGAGCTATGTGACACTTTGGTTGTGATTGGTGTTTGATTGCATTTCAATTTGGGAGGTCCTTCTTGCTTGGGCAGATTACAGTTAAGGGCTTCTGCATATCTGGATTTAGTGTTGCTATGTGTGGGTGTTGGAGGTGTGAGTTTAGAAGAGCTATGTGTTGCTTGAGGCGTAGTGCGGGTGTTAACCTTCTCCTCTTGACTGTCTAGCACAATCTTGGGTGGAGAGAGCGTTGCTTCCAGTTTGGCTATGTAAGTGCATCTCTCTCACAGGTTGTAGCATTGGGTGGTAGAAGAAGAGGTCTGTGTACATGAGGCAATTGCTGCATTGCCCCAATATGCCCAGATTCACCAGGTGGACAGGAGAAATCAACGGAAGCTGACCCTTGGACATGCCTGGTTTGGTGCTTTTTTTTTTTTTTTTTTTTTTTTTTTTTTAAAGTACAGGAGCGGTTTTCCCTTACCTTAGCAAGGTACTTTGCAATTATAGGCTGTTTAGTGCCTATGATTAATTTCTCCTTATTAATAAGGAGAGTTGAGTGCTTGTATCAGATGGTGGTATTACTCCATGAAAGAACATATATATGTTAAATGAAACTTCAGATTCAAATACAACAAATGCATCTAATATTGTGATGAATAAATATTTATAAACACATTGTACACAATAGGATAAACATTCTGTTTCTTATAAATGTTTTTTAAAATGTTTTAAGGAAAAGTATTTTTTAACAGGATAAATGATTTTATTGCCATATATATTTATCATTTCTTTTACTTTAAAATAATATGGTTTTGCTAATTAGCAAAATGTAGCAGTGATATGATTGGTTTAGCTAAATTTTAAATACTATATATGATGACAAGATGGCAGCGATTGTTTTATCTGAGGAAGTCTTGTATTAGACGAAAACGCAAGTTTTAATAAAGCGTTCATACTGACTTTGAAGTGGTTACGGTATCCTTATTCTCCTTGGCTTCTATTTCTTACGTGTTTGCTTGTATCAGAAGACTTCCTAGTGCTTTCCAGCAGGTATTAGAGCAAGTGCTAGTCACAGGGATGCTTAAAGGTAAGATGAAAAAAATGGTTTATCCTAAACACTGCAGTGTGCACTAGAGAAGTTAGATGTGAAAGTAGGTAACTTAAGTTTTAACTGTCTAAAAAGTTAAGTTTTAGTGGAGAGTCACTATTTTTAAAACAGCAAGATAGACTGAAAGGGGTTGGTCACTTTTATATTCTGGTACTATGGAATACAGTAGAATGGCCAATAAATTTAAATAGTTGAAGGGGAGTGATTTCACAAAATGATAATTTTGTGCTTACTCACACAAGCCAGTGAAAGCAGAGAGGAAATGAGATATATGGTCAAATTAACATAAGAGGCAGGCAGCTAGAAAGACAGTGGCATAACTCACAAGAAACAGAGCTGTGGTGTGTTTTGAAGTTTTAATATGCAGTTAAAAGCAGAACACAAGCAAAACACAAGGTAAAGAAAACAAATCACAGCACTCAAAATATAAAAAGGCAATAAACCTATACAAAATACAACAAATAAAAAGCAAACCAACTGAGAAGAGCCTGGGTTCAGTATGAAATAGGTTATAATTGAAGAGGATATTAGAGACAAGGAAAACAAAATCCAACCTGGACCACATCTTATGGCAGTATGAGTAAAAAGTGAATTTATTATTGTGATGTTACTGAACTGAAAGGTACAGGGATCAAAGAAATAAAAGTCATTCCCGGGTTCCATTATGGCTAAAGAAGCATGGTTGTTATGTTTGGTTTTAGTGTTTGTTCTGTCAGTTAGTGGATCTTGAATATCATTACAGTCTCCACCTAGAATATAGTAATGGTTAGGGAAGGAGGAGAGGATTTTGTAAATAGTTATGATAAATTCATGTTGTTTGGTGCAAGGGGTGTATAAGTTTAATAAACGAATAAGTTTAAGTGTAGACAGCAGAATGTTATGTAACACAATCTGCCTTCAGTATCTGTGTTGTAACGTTTGATTTCCTGGGGGAAGTTTTCTTTCACTATGGCAGCTACCCCTGAGCTATTCATATTCTTGGCAGAGGCTATGATAGCCTTAATCCATTTTTTCTTGAGCGCAGAATTCCATTGTTCTGGTAATAAATGTGTTTCCTGCACTAGAGTTAAGTTGGTTTTAGACTTAAAGACCATGTGAAAAAATAATGTTCTTTTCTTATCTATCTGAATCCCCTTAATATACCAAGAATCAATTGTCCACATGGAGCTGGATTATTTTTGATTACACTGATAAGGATAAAATATGACAGTAGATACCTTAATTTATAGGGACACAGGCATAAGTCTCTTCCTGCAATTACTTTGTGCCTAATCACAAACCTACATAGCCCAGAAGACATACGGAGTGTAAGTGATAGAGCTCTAACTTTATAAACAGTGAGATGTTTAGTGAGCATGCGACCTCTAAGCGTTGTATTTCTAATAGTATGTAATCCCAAAGTTAAAAACTAATACTTACAGAGTATAGATAGCATAACTTCCTAACATTTTAACTGGAAATCTCTAGCTCTTAGTGTGTCGGTGGGAAAGGTAGAGAATAGGGACTGGACATAGTTATGGTGGGTTCTCACTTAAGGTGCAACTGATTAATTAAGTATGGCACAAAAGATGTCACAACCCATATTAAACTGCGTGAAAGTAATTTGAATAAAGTCTTCTGTTCCATGTTGTGGAAAGACTTCTCCATGTATACTAAAAACGTCCAAAAACTAATCAGCACAAGACAAGACGAACGTACACTGCAAAGTCCAACAAGGTTTAATAGCTGAGTAAAACAAGCTTACAGCAATCAGTAGTCCGGTGCACACTCTGGTAACTGCCAAGCAATAAAAAGTTAAAAACGATCTGGCTGCACAGAATCCAAGTCACAAAGTGTAAAGCGCTTTTCGTTAGGAAACACTTCTCCCAACTTCTTCAGACAACAGTGCTCAGAAAGAAAAAACAAGTTTAAGTACTATCCTAGTGACTCATACTTGTTAATACAATTAAGCCAATTAAGCACAGTCACATAATTTAAAGGTGTAATCCTAAAATACTGAAGTCAAACAGTCTTTTGTTAAGTCATTAGGTAAAATGAGTGCCTTAGTTTTATAAAAAAACAAAGTTCTGTTGTCTCATAGCGGAACATATAATAAATTAAATAGTATTAATTAAAATCATAGTTAGTTCACTGTACTTATAACTAATGATCAGACTTGGGAAATCAGGGACCCGTGGAAGTAGTAATGTTTTCATTAAAAACTGTGTTGTGTAATGTTTCTTTTAACCTATAAAAGGTGGGTGTAACATAGCAATTGTAACCTCCCTAGGGCTAATGAGCATCTATTATTCAACCATCCAACAAAGATAATGTGTGTGCAGCTACTATCTCTTAAGGCTCTTTAGTTTTAGCACACATAGAATAGAAGTAATTTCATTCAAGCCCGGTGGAAAGCATGCATTGAGTCTAAGCTGCCACAAAAGTTCCAGTTTCTCCAACATAATTGTAGACGCCTCTCCTCTACTATTCATCTCAATTGAGTCGATGGCCTTAAATTTGAAACTGTGGTTAGGATTTTCAATGCAGCGTCTAGCTAGTGGGCTCTCCATTTTCCTTTGGTTAATGTAATAAACATGTTCGTAAATCCTCTCCTTAAACGTACGATCAGTCTTGCCTATGTAAAAACTAGGGCAGCACTGACATAATGCTACATAGACTAAGGCTTTGGAGTTACAGTTAAACTTGTTCTTCAGGAAATAGTCTCGCCCCCTAATGGTGAATTTTGACCCTGTAGCAATGTGTCGACACTGGTTACATGCCTCACATTTAAATGTCCCTGTGGTGCCTCTAAAAGTGCTGTTACTACTTTCAGTAAGTTTTTTTAGGTTCCTTCCTTTTTTCCAGGAGATCAGCGGTCTGTCTCCCAACTTTCCTTGTATATCCCTATCGGACAGTAACAACTGCCAGTTTTTTCCCAGTATTGTGATCAGGGCTTCATAATCTAAAGAGACTGTAGTCACGAATCTCAAACAGTTTTGCTCCCTTTGTGGTCCAATATTATTCCTAACTATGGGGTTACTCAGTTCTATCTCTACTGAGACGTTGGTTTCCAAAGTGTGATCTGCTGTCCATTCTTGGGAGATGATTGGTCTGAAGTGGCCAGAGGCTCTTTTACTACTCACCTCCCTTATAAGATCAGCAATCAACTCAATGGGGTACCCCCTCTTGAGGAACATGGAGTTCAAGAGTTCACATTCCTCAAAGAAGTGGTCATCCTCCGTAGTCATCCTGGCCGCTCGTACCGGTTGGCCCTTCGCTACACTCCTCTTCAGGTGCAGCGGGTAAAAACTAGTGTAATGTAAGAATGAGTTAGAGTAAGTACTCTTTCGGAAAATCCTTGCTAGATATTTTTCTGGGCTCTATCTTTAGATAGATTTTATGAGCTTCTTGGATATTGAACTATGTGGAAGTTACTAGTAAACCTGAGAAAGGTGGTGGACCTATTAAACTGCTCCAGAATTTCAGCAGCTAGTTCAACGCCCCCTTTAATAATCATAAAAATGTCTAAAAAGTGGGTGTAATAATAAATACACTCGTTCAGTCCAGGGTTATCAAAAATGGTGTCTTTTTCCCATTTGGCCATGACTAAATTGGCGAAACTAGCTCCACAAGGGGAGCCCATAGCTATACCAATCTGCTGTCTGAAAAATTATTTTTCAAAGGTAATATAGTTATTGGACAGTGTTATACCTAGCAAATCCTCCACCAATCTCAGTTCTGAATGTTCTGCCCCTTTAAATCTCATATGATCAATAATAACCCATTCTGTTCCCAAGGTTTGTGGGATCACCGTGTATAGATTGCAAACATCCACTGTTAAAAAACAACAGTGCTCATTATAAGCATAAGAGTTAATACTCATCAAAAATGTCCAAGAGTCTTTGCAAATCTGAGGTTCCAGGGCCACAAATCTCTTCAGAATGTCATCTATCACCTTAGCACACGAATAGGTGATTTATTGCCGAGCGTCCACTAAGGGGCGCTTAGTTGGATCTCCTTGATTCTTGTGGATTTTAGGTATTCCAAAAGTACAGGTAGTCTAGGTGATAGTACTGACAAATAGTTAAACATGTCAAGGTCAATGAGTGAGTCAATGAACATATCATTCAGGAACATTCTGATACGGTTGTATGCTATGTTCAATTCGTTCAGGCTCACTTTAATATGTGCGTTACTTTCAAGTATCTTCCCCATTCTTTCCTTGTAGTCCATTTTGTGCATAATGACCAGTCCACCCCCTTTGTCAGGTTTCATTAGGCGGACTGGTAATTAAACCTTGTTGGACTTTGCAGTGTACGCTCATCTTGTTGTGTGCTTATTAGTTTTTGGACGTTTTTAGTAAACATGTCTCTTGTGGAGTCGAACGGCACTGAGAGTCCATTTCTAACACAGACTCAAACCCAAACTGAAGTTGGGAACCTGACCTTACTAATTGAAGTTATGAACCAAAGGCTGGACGTTCTGGCTACACGCATGGATACTTTATCGCAAAACACCCGAACGGAGGGAAGTTCAAACATGAACAACATGACTGTTTCTAGTGCAGGTACCAATATGACAAGCACTTTGAGGAACACTCATCTTAATACTGGTACCAGTAGTGTTACTAAAGCGAGGGACCATGGAACTCAACCCACAATACCTGCTGACACGGTAGGGCACACTACACCAGGGCTTATTGGAGTCCCAGACTTAAATTCATGGCTCAAGAATGAGCCTAAACTACTTGCTGACAACATTACCAACAACTTAGTGGGACAACCTGCGACTGGGAGTGTGAGTATTGTGGAAAAACTAAAACGGTTTGATTTTAAACTTATTAAAATAAGAAAACTACAACTAGAAGTGAACTACTTTAGTGAATGTCTTAAAGAGAAGATTGTGCCGAAAGGCTTGCGTTTTTGGCAGTATCCTACTGGACTAGTTAAAGATTCTGCCTTTCACATGGAACTAGTGACATTTTTCAACACTCAGGTGTTAGAATTATTGAAGATTATGTCCAAGCATTATCAGGTGCACATTAATGAATTATCTAGTGAATTACTACCCTCAATGAAGAAATTAAAAGGGACCTTGACTTCCAAAAATACCATTTTGAATATAACAGGACTTTTACCAGTATTAATAACTTACTGTCAAAAACTAGGGACACTAAAATCAGGAAAATTAACAGAGACCGGAGGGACTATGCAAATGGAACAGCTTACCCAGACCCACCCACATCACAAATATGGAATACCCCTAGAGGTTTTAATACCACAAGGGGTACATCTGATAATAGTAACGGCAATCAAAATGAGGGTTTACCAGGGTCTGGGAACCGAGGGGCACTAAATGAGAACGGAGCCCACCAAAACAACTACTTCACAGACCAGGATGATGAGGACAACAATTCTCAGATGGCGGGCGTGAGTTCAAATAATGTTCCAAAAAACTCCACAAACCATCGGGGGTAGGGGGTGAACAAATCTACCCCCAAGCAACAGAGGAAATACAACACAAGGAGGAACAACAACAGGAACAAGAGGTGACCTTTCACCAAAGGGTCAGTTCAAACAACTCCTCTTGTAAAGTTGTAATGAATAAAAGCAGAGATTTCAAAATTTACTTTACTGACTACACTATCGAACCTCTATTAGTTGAAATTTTTGCAAAAGGACTTACATTCATTCCAACTCATGCTACTGATTTAGGGTCCTTATTACTGGACTTCAAACTTTACACTAGAAAACTCAATTTACAATTAATGTTGGGTAACGGGAACTACAATGGGAACCCAAACTTGCGTATTTCTAGTACATTTAATCCCCCTTTACACCCCTCCATTTTACTATGTGAAAGAATGTGCAAAATGGACTTTAGGGCTTTTATTAACCGTCAACACAAGTCTGAATTAAGGACCAACTTGAACAAGAACAAAAGAGAAGCTCTAAGCAACTTTAGACTTTTACCAGTCCGCCTAATGAAACCTGACAAAGGGGGTGGACTGGTCATTATGCACAAAATGGACTACAAGGAAAGAATGGGGAAGATACTTGAAAGTAACGCACATATTAAAGTGAGCCTGAACGAACTGAACATAGCATACAACCGTATCAGAATGTTCCTGAATGATATGTTCATTGACTCACTCATTGACCTTGACATGTTTAACTATTTGTCAGTACTATCACCTAGACTACCTGTACTTTTGGAATACCTAAAATCCACAAGAATCAAGGAGATCCAACTACGCGCCCCTTAGTGGACGCTCAACAATAAATCACCTATCCGTGTGCTAAGGTGATAGATGACATTCTGAAGAGATTTGTGGCCCTGGAACCTCAGATTTGCAAAGACTCTTGGACATTTTTGATGAGTATTAACTCTTTAGCTTATAATGAGCACTTTTGTTTTTTAACAGTGGATGTTTGCAATCTATGCACGGTGATCCCACAAACCTTGGGAACAGAATGGGTTATTGATCATATGAGATTTAAAGGGGCAGAACATTCAGAACTGAGGTTAGTAGAAGAATTGCTAGGTATAACACTGTCCAATAACTATATTACCTTTGAAAAATAATTTTTCAGACAGCAGATTGGTGTAGCTATGGGTTCCCCTTGTGGAGCTAGTTTCGCCAATTTAGTCAAGGCCAAATGGGAAAAATACACCATTTTTGATAACCCTGGACTGAATGAGTGTATTTATTATTACACCCCCTTTTTAGATGACAGTTTTATGATTATTAAAGGGGGTGTTAAACTAGCTGCTGAAATTCTGGAGCAGTTTAATAGGTCCACCACCTTTCTCAGGTTTACTAGTAACTTCCACATAGATTCTATGAGCTTCTTGGATGTTGAACTATCTAAAGATAGAGCCCAGAAAAAATATCTAGCAAGGATTTCCCGAAAGTGTACTTACTCTAACTTATTCTTACATTACACTAGTTTTCATCCGCTGCACCAGAAGAGGAGTGTAGTGAAGGGCCAACTGGTACGCTACGGAGGATGACCACTTTTTTGAGGAATATGAACACTTGAAGTCCATGTTCCTC
Source organism: Protopterus annectens (assembly GCF_019279795.1). Lineage (NCBI taxonomy): Eukaryota > Metazoa > Chordata > Ceratodontiformes > Protopteridae > Protopterus > Protopterus annectens. The sequence continues at coordinate 676,170,561 of NC_056749.1, read as the reverse complement.
AAGAGGGGGTACCCCATTGAGTTGATTGCTGACCTTATAAGGGAGGTGAGTAGTAAAAGGGCCTCTGGCCACTTCAGACCAATCCTCTCCCAAGAATGGACAGCAGATCACACTTTGGAAACCAACGTCTCAGTAGAGATAGAACTGAGTAACCCCATAGTTAGGAATAATACTGGACCACAAAGGGAGCAAAATTGTTTGAGATTTGTGACTACATTCTCTTTAGATTATGAAGCCCTGATCACAATACTGGGAAAAAACTGGCAGTTGTTACTGTCCGATAGGGATATACAAGGAAAGTTGAGAGACAAACCGCTGGTCACCTGGAAAAAAGGAAGGAACCTAAAAAAACTTACTGAAAGTAGTAACAGCACTTTTAGAGGCACCACAGGGACATTTAAATGTGAGGCATGTAACCAGTGTCGACACATTGCTACAGGGTCAAAATTCACCATTAGGGGGCGAGACTATTTCCTGAAGAACAAGTTTAACTGTAACTCCAAAGCCTTAGTCTATGTAGCATTATGTCAGTGCTGCCCTAGTTTTTACATAGGCAAGACTGATCGTAAGTTTAAGGAGAGGATTTACGAACATGTTTATTACATTAACCAAAGGAAAATGGAGAGCCCACTAGCTAGACGCTGCATTGAAAATCCTAACCACAGTTTCAAATTTAAGGCCATCGATTCAATTGAGATGAATAGTAGAGGAGAGGCGTCTACACTTATGTTGGAGAAATTGGAACTTTTGTGGCAGCTTAGACTCGATGCATGCTTTCCACCGGGCTTGAATGAAATTACTTCTATTCTATGTGTGCTAAAACTAAAGAGCCTTAAGAGATAGTAGCTGCACACACATTATCTTTGTTGGATGGTTGAATAATAGATGCTCATTAGCCCTAGGGAGGTTACAATTGCTATGTTACACCCACCTTTTATAGGTTAAAAGAAACATTACACAACACAGTTTTTAATGAAAACATTACTACTTCCACGGGTCCCTGATTTCCCAAGTCTGATCATTAGTTATAAGTACAGTGAACTAACTATGATTTTAATTAATACTATTTAATTTATTATATGTTCCGCTATGAGACAACAGAACTTTGTTTTTTTATAAAACTAAGGCACTCATTTTACCTAATGACTTAACAAAAAAACTGTTTGACTTCAGTATTTTAGGATTACACCTTTAAATTATGTGACTGTGCTTAATTGGCTTAATTGTATTAACAAGTATGAGTCATTAGGTTTGTACTTAAACTTGTTTCTTCTTTCTGAGCACTATTGTCTGAAGAAGTTGGGAGAAGTGTTTCATAACGAAAAGCGCTTTACACTTTGTGACTTGGATTCTCTGCAGCCAGATCGTTTTTAACTTTTTATTGCTTGGCAGTTACCGGAGTGTGCACCGGACTATTGACTGCTGTAAGCTTGTTTTACTCAGCTATTAAACCTTGTTGAACTTTGCAGGGTACGCTCGTCTTGACTTCTCCATGTATACGCAAGATAAACAGTATAATATAAACATAAATTTTCTACATGAGATTAAACTAAGAAATAGGAATAGTTGTTAACATTTTACAACTATCAGTACCTGGCAGATCATACAAAGAAAGGCTGTAAACATTTCACATATATACCAGAGAAATTACACATTTACCATCTATCAAGTTAAAATTTTTAGTTAATATTAGTTATACTTAGAAACCAAGTTAATAGCATCAACCAGAAAACATACAATATGTAATGACAAGGGGCATAACTTTGGCAGCGACCCAATTAATTATGAGAGGAACTGTTATAGGTCAGTAGCCTTTTAGTGTAAGTGGGTGAGCCTTCATGAACATAAAATGTATGATTGTTCTGCAACATATTCATGGGACATGCCCAAAAAGCAGGAGGGAAACATATCAGTTTAATAAAATAGGTGTATTATATCTGTGTTTAGCATCCTCTCACAGTATGGAGGCACTATCATATGAATATGTCAAGGGGTGGGAGTATGTCTTGCCCTTGTTAATGTATCCTTTGTATGGAAAAGGTTGAGAGCCAATTATAAACATATAACAATACAAAAGCCATGTATTTGTAGGAAAGGCAGCATGTTTAATCGTGGACTGCCTTGGGAATAAAGGTACTAGAATTTACTTATTTTAGCATAAATTTAATCAGTGGTAACAGTAGTATAAGGATATGTGCAAAAACTAAGAGAGTTAAGCCATGTTAAATATAATACAGCGGTATAACTTAACATCCTGGATGTAGCCTGTAAAGGCTACAGAAAACTAGCAACAAACCACATAGCATGTCCTTAGCTGTAAGGTTGCATACAGAGTTGGTATGAAGTCCTTAGAATAAACATCAGCAGTACTGATTCTAGACAAAGTAAAACAGCAGCAACAGTCCAAGGATGCTGGAAAAAAAAAACAGAAACAATTATTCTTGAAGAGATTTCCTCACTAAAATCTCATTTGAGGGTGCTTCATTACTTAGAAGTGAGGCAGGAACCAAAAAAAAAAAAAAAAAAAAAAAAATCATTTTAAGTTTTATTCTGTAAACCATATTTTTAAGACTGGAGCCCTTTAAGGGAGTGTTGCAGTCTGGGTAGGGAGGTCAGAGTTGAAATTAAGTATTTATGGGCCTAATCAGGGCTGTAAAATCACAGAGATCATGGTATGGAGCAGATCAGTGGTTCCCACATGGAAAGAAGTGCTTCAGACATCCAAAAAGCTGCTGTTTTGCTGTAGGGTTGCCACCTTTTCAGTGGGCCAAAGTGGGACATGGGGGTGTGGCCAATACAATATGACACTGGCCACATCCTCTACCATGACATCACCACAGGAGCGGTGAAGGAGATGCTGTTATGGGTATGACAGATGGCTGCTGGAGTGGCTAGCTAGCTGGCTGCTGGAGTGACTGGTTGGCTGGCTGCTGAAGTGGCTAGCTGGCTGGCTGCTGGAGTAGCTAGCTGACTGGCTGGCCAGTTGCTGGAGTGGCTAGCTGGTTGATGGGAGTAGCAGCTGGATGGATGAATGATTGGATGGATGGCTGGCTGAATGGATAGATGGCTAGATGGATGGATGGATGGATGGATGGATGGTTGAATGGATGGCTGGCTGGCTGCATGAATGGATGGCTGGCTGGTTGAATGAATGGATGGCTGGCTGGTTGAATGAATGGATGGCTGGCTGGCTGGAAGAATGGCTGGCTGGCTGCATGAAGGGATGCATGGCTAACTGGCTGGCTGCATGAATGGATGGCTGGCTGGCTGGTTGGAAGAATGGATGGCTGGCTGGCTGAATGGATGGGTGGCTGACTGGTTGGCTGCATGAACGGTTGGCTGGTTGAATGAATGGATGGCTGGCTGGTTGAATGAATGGATGGATGGCTGGCTGGATGAATAGATGGCTGGCTGGCTGGTTGAAGAATGGATGGATGGCTGTATGAATGGATGGATGGTTGATTGACTGGCTCGTTAGAAAAAAAAATCTTGTTTTTTTTTTTTTTTTTAGCGGCTGTAGAAGCGCTTAAAACAAAGCGTTCCTACAGCCACGATCTTTGCAAGGCTCTTCCTGCCCCAATCCCCACCCCTTTCATGAATTGCAGCCAATTGCTGCATGAATTACAGCACCCAGACCTAACAGGCAGCAGCTTTGCCTGCAGGTCCGGGTTGGTAACGTAACTGAATTGCCGTGGAAAAGCCGGAAGTTTGTGGCTTTTCCACGGCAATTCAGTGCAATTGAAAAGCGGGACTTTTCAAGTCCCACTACTTTCCACAGAGGGCAACGGGATGAGGCAGCTCAACCCGTGAGTGTCTCGCTGACAACGGGATGGGTGGCAACCAAATTTGGCTGTGGTAAGTCCTAGAATGAATATTTAAGCACTAAAGTCACTGATTATGAAGTTGGAATGCAGTGATGTGTGTTGCTGAAGTATGTAAGTAATACAAAGTTATTAAATTCAGCATTTTGGTGGATTAGCTTCAGAAACACTTTTAAATAGGTTGAGAAAGGTTAATTTAGCTTCTTTTATACTGGAGATCGTATATTTGGAGCCTTGGTGTTGAAAAGAAAGGGTATGAGGATATTTCATCTGAAACTTGACTTGATTCGGTATCAACTAGGCACAGAAGGGGGATAGTTTCTGCCTTTCTTGTTTAATTTGTAGTGGCAAGTCTTGATTAAAAAAAGAGTTTAGCTCCATTCCAGGTAACTGATTTCTTTTTTTTTTTTTTGCAAAAGTAAGTATTTTGCTAACATCTTTGTAATTAAGAATTTTGACATAGACTAGTTGTGGTCTGGTAGAATCCAAAGGGGGGTGAAGAGCTCTGTGGGCTGTCTCAATGACTACTTGTTTAACTTCAGCTGTGTTATCTAGTAGGATGGAAAAAATGTTGACAATTGTATTTAGCAAGCTAGACTGATCCATGCTTTCCGACAAACCCCTTAAGATAATGTTGTTGCATCTGGATCTTGCTTCCAGGTCCAGTAATTTTTGTTGTAGTTCTTGTATGTATTTCGCATTTTAAGAAGATTCTTTGTGTAGTGTTTGAATTTTGACATCATTGTCCAGTACTTTAGCTTCTGTTTTTTTAACCCTGGTTGTGATCTGGTTGATGGATTCGCCAAAGGTTTTTAACTGGTCTGAAAAGTTTTGGACATCTAGTTGTATACGCTATTGTGCTGTTTTAAGTTCCTCTAGGTTTGAAAGTTCAGTTTTGTTCTTGGTGGACATTTTGCTAGATTCTTGCTGTTTACCCATTCTGGGTCTTTTGGGTAAAATGTCTTTCTGGATAAGCAATCAGTGAAAATTTAGTTTTAGAAATGTGTGTGTCCATAGAGTCAGCATCAGTAAGCATTTTTGTCTTCTATGTGTTATTTTAGGCAGAAGAATGTAGCAGTAGCAAGCACCTGGCTGAGAGCATTCAGAGCAAATGTACTGAAGAGATGCAGGATCTGAGGTAATCTGCTTATTTCCAAAGTACTACTTCCAATCTCAAGTGGTTGAATAGCTTGTATGCACACAGAGTTAAAGTTATCAGGCTGGTTATTTTGAGCTGAAAAAGTTAATTCTCTACCTTAGAAGTTAGAGATTAGTATTACCTTTGAGAGAGCTTAGAAACAGCAGTGTCTATAGGACGGTGGCCATCTTAGTCTTAAGTTTTTATAGCTTGGGAAATAATATGTAAATTCACTCCGAACTCCTATTACTTAATTCACATCTTCCATGCCACATATTTTCATAAATTCAACCAGCCTCTGTCTTCATCTCAATATGGCTTTTGTTTTCATCAGAGCACACCTGCTTTTCTGAATTTTGTTAATACTGTTAACACCCATAGCAATGCTGGAAGCCATCTTACTAGACTTATCAAAGGCTTTTTATACTGTTGCCCAGCAGAAACTCTTATATAAACTCTCATCCTTAGGGCTCACCAACCCTTCACTGCAATGATTCCATAGCTACCTCTTCTTGCCTATAACTATCGGTGTCCTACAAAAATCTACACTAGAAAAATGCAAAGCCCCTGTAATCATGCATGAACAAGTAAAGACCACACTCTCCAAAGCCAAGAACACAGCATCCATGGGACCAAACAACATCCCAAGCTGCGTACTGCATGAACCACAGAACGAACTGGCACTCCACCTAAGTACCATGTTCAATCATAGCCTCCCCTCAGGCTATGTGCCTACTGAATGGCACACAGCAATGGTTATCCCACTCCACAAAGGGGGGTGCCACCAAGGACTCCGGAAACTACTGCCCCATTAGCCTGACGAGCCTGGACTGCAAGGCCATGGAACGTATCATCTTGCAGCTTATAAACAAAGACATAGGTAACCTCCAAACCCTGGACCCCACTCAGTTTGGGTTTGTAAAAGGTAGATCATGTCTACTAAACCTGATTGACTTCTTTGAAGCAATCACTAGAGCCATAGACGAGGGCAAGGTAGTGCACACAGCCTATCTTGACCTCGCCAAGACTTTCAATATCATCCCCCACTCTGGAATTATAAATAAACTCACTAAACTGGGCATAAATCCCTATGTCACCAGACGGGTGGCCAACTGGCTCAATGACAGAACCCACAGAGTAAAAGTAGCCGACTCCAAGTCTGACTTCATACCAGTGACAAGTGGAGTACATACAGGGTTCTGGGTCCTCTCCTGTTTGGCATCTACTTTTCTGAAGTGCAGGCCAACACAGAAGGTCTTTGGCTAAGAATGTTTGCAGATAACTGCAAACTGGGAGCCATAACAGAATCACCTAATGATGGAGACATTCTACAAAAGGGCCTCACAGAGACAGATGCTTGGTGTCAACGTCATGGCCTCAAGCTCAATGCCAAGAAGTGCATTGTCATCCCCTTTGGGAAAACTCTGTACCCATGAACTACCTCATAGGTGGTAGCTCACTAAACAATGAAAGTGTGATAAAAGAGCTCGGGACACAGGTGGACAATAGTCTCTTCTTTGATAACCACATCGCCACAGTAGTCAGGAAATCCTTCTATGTGGCACACCTCATCACAAAAGGGTTCTCATCTAGAAAAAAGGAGGTCATTGTTCCCCTCTACTCATACCTCATCAGACCCATTATAGAGTACAATGCCCCATTTGGCATGTATCTCACAAGACACCTACAACAATTGGAAAGGCCACAGAAATACCTCACTAAGAGGATTACCAGCCTCAAACAGATGCCATATGCATACCGTCTCAAAAAACTCCAGATCTACTCCATCGCATATCACCTACTCAGAGGCAATCTCTACCTAACATAGAAAGCTATGCCAAACCCAGAGATGTTGGACATGCTACTCTTAAAGAAATCCTAATCTCTCCGAACCACATGCTCCAGGGACCTAAACCTTGTCACCACGATAAACAGAACATGCTGGAGGGATAGATTCTGTCCCAGAGACTTCCCATACTCTGGAACAAACTGTCCATTCATGTCAAGCAAAGCTCCTCATTGGCCCTCTAAGAAAAACCTTGACGACTGGATGGGAAATAGAAAATTCACCCCAGGGATCACTTCTGCAGCACTGCTTGATAGGGGCACAGGAAAATAATTTTCTTGGGTGGTGAAAGCCAGGAAACCTTTTTGGCTAGGCTTATATAGACCCCAGGGCCAATAGCCTAGTACCTACCTCTGAACCTATGAACCTAAGATGATTTTTGTATCACACATCTTAAACAGCATTGAAAACAGTATCACCATATATGCAGATGACACTAAAACAGGATGGAGGATGGGAAAGCAAGCATTCAAAGGGACCTGAGTGAGTTGAAAAGAGATATCTACTCATTACTTCACTAATACTCAGACGTATAAAGTACTTTCCTGGTTGTAATAATCTCCAAGTGGAAGACCAGCTGCAAGAAATGACCATAAAAACACAGATACAAAAAAACAGAAAGAAAGAAAAATGCTGAGTTAGTAAATGCCTTACTACCTTTACAGATGTCCGAAGTGGGAACATGGGTGTGACCAAACATACTGCATAACAGAGGGTATCGCTAAAACTGCACTCCAATAACTCTGAAGAAAATTATTGAATTAAGTGAGGAATCTTTAGAAGACAATGTGCTTTACTTAGGTACATTTGAAAGCTTTTCTCTGACCTTTTTATCCAACAAAATGGTGACCTGAACAAGAATCATGAGTAAGGAAAGTAGTTCAGTCTTATTTTAATGTTTTCACCAAAGACTGTAAGGTTTGTTTAGGCCTTACTGTACAAAGCTGACAAAATAGATATACCCGATAAACTGACCTTTAGACCTACAGATATTTTAATACCTTTTTCCCACTTGCGCCTAATACCTATCTGGTCTTCCATTGGCCTTAGGTCTACTCATTCCCAGTGGGGTTAGACAAATGAATGGCCGCCATCTAGACAGCCATGAAGAAAATTTGATCTGCCAATCGACCTCCACTACCATATTACTGAGAAGAGTCTATTTTTGTAATCCAGGCCCTAACTCCATCTAAAGCAATCCAATTTATATCCCACTGAGGTATGGATGCACGGTTCTAATATTGTGAATTACCACATAGGTGGCAGTACACTAAACACTGAAAGTGTGATAAGAGACTTAGAGACAGAGGTGGACAGTGGTCTCACCTTCGATAATCACATCACCACAAAAGTCAGGAAATCCTTCTATGTGGCACACCTCATCACTAAGGGCTTCTCATCCAGAAAAAAAGGAAGCCATTGCCCTACTGTATTCATCTCTCATTAGACCCATTATAGAATAAAATGCCCCATTTGGTATGTACTTCTCAAGACATCTGCAACAACTGGAAAGTCCACAGAAATACCTCACTAAAAGAATCACAGGCCTAAAGCACATGCCCTGTGCTGACTGTCTAAAAAAACTCCACCTATACTCTGTCGCACATCGTCTACTCAGAGGAGATCTCTGCTCAGGCGGCGCAGTGGTGCAGTGGTTAATGCTGTCGCCTCACAGCAAGAGGTTCTCCGGTTCGATTCTCGGCTGGGGTGCCTTCTGTGTGGAGTTTGCATGTTCTCCCTCGTTAGTGTGGTTTCCTCCGGGTACTCTCGGTTTCTCCCCCCATTCTTAAGACTTGCTCTGGAGCATTTCTCCCCGGGCCTCCGCTGAAAACAGGATCTGTGGAACCTAGTCGGACTTTCCCGGTCAACAAATGTTAAATAAAAATAAATAAAATAAATAAAACATACAAGGCCATGTCAAACCCAGAGCTGTTGGACATGCTACACTTAAACTAATCCCAATCCCTCAGAGTCACACGCTCCAGGTTTCTAAACCTTGTAATCACAATGAACAAAACATGCTGGAGGGATAGATTCCTGACCCAGAGACTCCCCAGACTCTGGAATAGACTGCCCATACAAGTGAAGCTGAGCACCTCTTTGGCCCTCTTCAAAAGAAACCTTGATGAATGGATGGGAGATAGGAAATTCACCCTGGGGATCATGTCAGTTGCCCTGCTAGACAGGGGTCCAGGGAAGTAAATACTGTGGGAAGAAATAGCCAGGGAATTGTTATGGCAATGCTTGAACAGGCCCTAGGGCCGATAGCCTAGTACCAACCTATGAACCTATGATATGTCGCACAGTCACAGTTCTGCACATTTCCCTCCAGCTACAGTGTCATGCACTGCCTGGTTCTCCCCAGTGCATGCTGTGACCTGTACTACAGTTGGATTTGACCTTTGACTCTGACAGAGACCAGTACAGAAGCAGGTTGGTTTTGTTGGTCCCTCTTCCTCTCTGCAAGATGTTGAGTATGCAGACCAAGGTTATTGACTCATGCACTTCTCCAGCACACAATTCCCTACTTAGTCTTGGGTCCCCTTTGATGAAGCAAGAGCTTTATCCCTCTATATCATAGAGCTAACAGCTTTATTCCGGCATACTAATATCATGCAGTCTTCTTTTATGGTCCTTGCTGCCACTGATTACATCCTGTAGGTTATGCTAAGCAAGCCATCAGGGATCCCATAAGGCCTTGCAGGCAATGAACATGGTAAAGTTATTAAGTAGATTAAGGATATGCTTATTTATTTACTGCCCAGTCAGATAGCACAGCTCAGCCATGCTTTTCACTGCAAATTTTTTTGCACCAGGCTCAGGAGGATGGACTATAGGTGATGAAAATGATACAACCACTACTGCTAGGAAAGTAAGCATCATCAGCAGGGAAATGGGCAATGTATGGGTGCTAAGGTGCCCAAGCAGCACTAATGGGGAGTCCACTGTGTGTAGTACAGGTTTGTGTAGGACTGTAGGTGCTTATAAGGTACTTTACAGCTGTCCTCTGTTCTAGGGCTTAGTTAAGATGAGCAAACAGAAAACTCAGTCTTTAATAGTATTGCAGCATCAGAAATTCATAAACAATTAATAATTTCCTTATTTAGAACAATCTCTTTCTTTAGTAGCTGTGGCACACTAAATATTAACTAGTTAGTTAGTAAGTGAGTCACTCAGTCATTTGTGCCTCCTGCTAGTCAACATCTGTGGCAGCATCCTCATGCTTCCTATATTTCTGGCCAGAAGGTTTTGCACTGAGCATGACTGCCCATCACCACTGTTAATTTAATTTCTTCAAAATGCAGAAAGCAGCTTCTAGACTTTTTTCTTTTCTTTCCTTTTTTTTTTTTGTGGTGCCTGCTGTAGATTTTGTACATGGGTATCTAAGCCATCACTCTGTAATTATGACAGTTTGTACTAACTGCCCCTCGTTTAATGATAGAGTCATTTATAGTATCATATGATTTTCTTCAGCCTCAGAATCCCAATTTCGTCTCTGATAATTATAATCCAGCAACAAATGGATAAAATGGATACTAAAATAGACACCTTCATAGAAAAACTACAAAACAAATAGACTTGTTACATATAGACCTGCAACAACAGAAGATCCAGATGACAGGCATAGAAGAAGCTGTGAATGACATGGAAAATAGAATACAAGAAGAGGAAATCAACACTGAGTTTCTCCTGAAACAAAATACACATTTACAAACAAAGCTGGATGACCTTTTTGGACTGCCAGAAAATATTGAAGGTAACAATATTATTTTAACAACATGGCTCCCTAAAACTTTAGACTTACCAGAAGCATTCTCTTTTGGTATCGAAGAGCACATAGATCTATAGCTAATACTAACTCTAACAAAAACTATCCTAGATCAGTTATAGTTAGATTTCTATCATCTTTTGATAAAGAGATGGTTCTTAAATCAAGCTCCTGTTAAGATTAATGAGACAACTGACAATGACTATTCTTCCATGGTAATAGCTAAAAGAAAAGTTTTTCTGCCACTAATAAGGGAGCGTAGAAAAGCAGAGTTTAAAACATACCTTCTGTTTCCTGCCAAGCTTAAAATCTTCCTTCCTGATGGTCCTAAAATTTTCGATGACTTAGACTCTGCTTTACTGTTTATCAAAAATAAGATTTTGGATAAAATAGAAGAAATGGAATGGGCTAGTCCTTCATTAAAGAGACTGGCAACTGAAACTTCGTGGAAGACTTCAGAGAAGAAGAAGAGACTAAAAAACAAATGATTTGTTCTATGTTTTTTTTTTCTCTCATCATTTTATTTCATTATTAATCTTTTTAAATATAGTTCCTGCATTTAAATATTTTGAAAAAGATTTAATCAAAGTTATTCTCTGTGTGCAAAGGTATGTTTTGTTTCATAACTAGTCAAAATATCTGGAGATTTAATGGCAAGCTGTGATTCAACTTGTTTCTCTTTCTGAAAAGGAGAAGTAAGGTCAGTAATTTGATACATTTTTTTTCTTTATCTTTTTTTTTTTTTTTCTTCTCCTTTTCTTCTTTTCTTTGTTTAAACAATGACATTCTATTTAGATTATGTAGTGGGTAAAGGGTGGGGGAGGGCAGGGAGAGAAGAGTAATGAAAATATGATTAATAGAATAATAACATATTTATTCCTTGTAAAAAGTTTATATGTTCTTCAAATGCTATTCCTAATTATACTTTCTTGATTATACTGCTTATGCTTATTTGTAAATAATCTGTCATGCTTTAACTAATAATAATTAGAACTAAATAATAGTAAATATGTTTTATTTTTAACTCTATTAATATAAACAGTAAGTAATATTCCATTGTATATACTTCTTATAGCTTTCTCTTACACTTTTTTATTTCTGCCTTACACCTTTACTTTCTATTTCTTTTCTTTATTAATATATAGAAATGTTTTTGATCATATAGACACAGTAAATAATAAGTTTTGCATAAAAATTGAGTTGGGACAAAAATATTGAGTTTTATTACTTATTAATAATTTTGGGCTTAATTTCACTTACATAGAGGCTGTAATAACCTGTAAAATACATTGTAAAGGTTTTGTCATGTTTAGATGCATTTACACTGCTAAATGAATGTTTGTCACTAGTTTTTAATAAGTTTCCCGCCAAAATGTTAAGAGAGACAATCTGGGATGTGGGCTGTCTCATGCAGTGTCCATGAGCTACTTCAAAAGCTTCAACTCTCAGAATTCTCACAGAGAAGCTGAAAGCTGCCAGTCTCACCTTTGACCTAGATATCACACTGACACATCACAGATTCAGGAATGTCACTCTACCAGGAAATAGGAATGATACAAATGCGACTATGTGAAGGAAAATGAACTCTTTAACATCTAAATGTGAGTTATTTTATATAATTACTTAAATATCTATGTTAGAATTCATAAAATATGTCAGTTATAATGAGTTTAAATGATACAGTTTCTTGTAGTAAGTAAATGTCTTATTTTAGAAGGCATAGAAAATGAAACATTTATTTAAGTGTTTTTGAAAATCTACTTAACAGCAGCTTAATAATCTGTGTTAAAAACTTATGTTCCAAACATATACATTACTATAACTCATTTAATTCATCTGATTGACAAGCATAAATAATTTTATAACTCTATTCTGGAAGAAATTGTCATGTGATATATTTTAAAGCAGTAGTATAGCATGGTTGTAAAATCTGGTTACTAAAATGTGTTTGCTGTGCATTATTTTGTATAAAGCAGACAGATTTATTGTAGGGACAGCAAGTAAGATAGTGTTCGGCAAGGACACAACTCAGTGAGATCAGATATATATATATATATATATATGTGTGTGTGTGTGTGTGTGCGTGTGTGTGTGTGTGTGTGTGTATGTGTGTGTGTGTATGCATATATATATATATATATATATATATATATATATATGTATATGTGTATGTGTGTGTGTGTGTATATGTATATATATATATATATATATATATATATATATATATATATATATATGTGTGTGTGTGTGTGTGTATGTGTGTATGTGTGTGTGTGTATGTATATATATATATATATATATATATATATATATATATATATATATGTGTGTGTGTGTGTGTGTGTGTATGTGTGTGTGTGTGTATATATATATATATATATATGTGTATGTGTGTGTGTGTGTGTGTGTGTGTATATATGTATATAAGTGTTTCTGAGAATCTGCATAACTATGCAGTATGATTTATAACAATTTCTATGAATACAATATTTTATTCTATTGACAATAATGAGTTTGAGTAAATGCTCATATACAAGCAATTCTTTTTTTGGAAGTTGTTAATTGCATTTACATGACAGAAAATAGATGCATCTTAATATATGTAATGTCTGAATCATATTAGCCAAAGTTTTTGATTTAAATGAATGTTAGAACTTATTTTTCTCTTCTCTTGATTTCTAACATCAAGATTATTTGAATGCTATTTGAATACAAGTGTTTTATATTACATGGATGTATATAGTAGTATGAACAGTTTTTTAAAAAAAGGTTTATTTTAGTTTATATGATGCTGTTTTACCAAATGTGTAGTCTTGTCTTGCTAGATAATTGAATTGAAAACTGTTAACCTCAGTTAAATATAACTAGTATTAAATTGATAAGGTGGTAGCTGAGGTACTGCTGCTTAGGGTAGTTAACTTGAGTGGTAAATACTACTCTAAGTTGAAGTTTATAACTCCAGGCTGGATGCAAGGTTTAATCCTTACATTATTTTCACTTGTTCATTGTTATTTGTATATAGTTTTGACATCCACAATATATTTTGTACATTCATTGTCACTACAAACAAAATTGAATCCTATACAAAATCCATAAGAGATTCAATAAATACAGCTATATTTAAAGGTACACCTAAAGGAGGAGATGTAACATTACTTATCTTGTTATTTGTTATTTTGATCATAAGATTCTTAAGTTTTAAAAATGCCAAATGACATCTTTAAAAGGAATTTCTTTAAACATTAATGGATTGAATAATCCATGTAAAAGGGCAAGCCTAATAAGATACATTAATTTACATAAGGCCAACTTAGTCTTCCTGCAAGAAACCCATCTCTTGAAAAAAGATATTGATAAACTAGCCACAAACAAATATACAGTATTGGTTAATTCAGAGCACACTCAGAAACAAAGAGGAGTGGCTATTTTATGGAATAAAAGTATGCCCATTCCTAAAACCATTAAGTCTTATCAGGATGACAAAGGAATGTTTTGTATGGTTACAATACAAATTAATGGGAAGACTTACACTTTAATTAATGTATATTGGATACCTGGAATTGGTATTAATACAGTGAAACATCATCTTGATAAGATCATATCATTCTCTATAGGAGATATTATTTTAGCTGGTGACTTTAATTGTATACTACATGAAAGTGATACTACCACTATAGGAAAAGAAGAATTACATCTAATGCAAAACATTTAAATGATTTTGCTAATTCTTATCATTTGAATGATATTAATAATCAGATAGATTCAAATTCATTACCATACACCTTTTTTCTAACAGATACAAAACTTATTCAAAAATAGATAGGGTCTTTATTTCTAACCAGATGGTAACAGATTTAATTAATTCCAAAATCATTTCATGTCCTATATCTGATCACAATTCAATTGTTTTTGAATTCATGATAAAAAATACTCATAATGTTCAGATCAAAAGGATACCAGCATACTTAACTCAACTAAAAGACTATAAAGAATATATATTTTCAGAAGTAAAACATTTTTAGACATAAATAATACTCCTGAAGTCTCCATTGTTTATGTTTGGGATGCCTTAAAATCATATCTATATGGACAAAGTATCAGATGGTATAATAATAAAAGGAAATCTTGGGATAAGGAATTGTTAGATATTCAAAGTAAATTAGACACTTATAAGCATAATAATAAAGAAAATATTATGGACAAGAAAGTTATTGAAGAAATAAACAAACTAAATGAGAAATACAAAGAAATTTTAACTCATAAAGTTAAAATAACTTTAGAGAAATACAAGTTTTGTCTTATTCAATAAGCCCCAAATACTTACATAGACTTAAAAATAAAACAAAAAGGTTGAATAAACAAAACCATATCAAAGAAATCTTTTCTCTAAGGAAAAGAAGAATGTTTCTAGTATACCAGAAATACTAGATGAATTTAGAAATCACTTTCACAAAATTAACCATAATAACATTAACATGGAACCTAAAGATAAAATAAAGGAGTTTATAACCACAAACATGAATAAAAAGCTTAATAAACAACAGATTAAACTATTGGACAAGGGTATTTCATATACAGAAGTTATTACACAAATAAATAAGCTTAAATCAAACAAAGCACTGGGTAATGATGGTATTATACCAGAGATATATAAAATCCTTTCTAAAAGTACATATTCATTAATACATAAGGTTTTATTTTGGCCCAAACTGAGTTAATAACCCCCCCATCTTGGCAATATACATTTATTTCGCCAATTTTAAAACCTAATAAAGATCCAACTAGATGTACTTCATATCGGCCCATCTCATTACTTAATGTTGATTATAAAATGTTTATGAGTATTTTTGCTGATAGATTGAAGACAATCATTCCCGGCATTATAGATATAGATCAGACAGGCTTCATTGTAAATAGAAATACTTTTGATTATATAAGAAGAAC
Organism: Protopterus annectens; assembly: GCF_019279795.1. Lineage (NCBI taxonomy): Eukaryota > Metazoa > Chordata > Ceratodontiformes > Protopteridae > Protopterus > Protopterus annectens. Next base: position 676,155,043 of record NC_056749.1, on the reverse strand, counting down.
TTTAACATTAATAGATTTTGCAAATAGGAAAAAGAAAGATTTAACACTTATTAGTCTTGATATAAGTTCAGCATTTGATTCAGTAAGTTGGGACTATCTGTTTACCTTAATGAAGTACACAAACTTCTCAGATGTATTTGTAAATCTAACTGAGCATTTATACAAAGGAACGTTGGCTTATATTAAGGTAGGAACTTATGTTTCACAAAAAATACCCATTCTTAAAGGTACAAAACAAGGATGTCCACTTTCTCCACTATTATTCACTTTAGTAATGGAGCCTTGGGCTAATTTGATCAGAAACAGTACTGACATAGAGGGTTTTGAAATAGATGAAAATACAACATCCAAAATTCAACTTTTTGCAGATGATGTTCTAATTACATCAGCAGGATCTAATTCTTCTATGCAGTCTCTATTTGATAACATGATGAATTTTAAAAGTATCTCTGGTCTAATATTCAATGAAGAAAAAACTAAAATACTACCTATATATACACGAAAAAATATTCTCATTAGTGATTTTACTAAATATGTACCCAATTCAGGTCAGATAACTTATTTAGGTATAATACTATCTAAAGATATTAAATCTATTATATATAATAATTATAATACCTGTTTTCTTAATATACAAAATGTTTTTAATACCTGGAATAATATGTTTTTTACTATGGAGGAGAGACTTACAATTATTAAAATGATAATATTCCCCAAGATTTTATACTTAATACAATCAATAATACTTCCACCTACAAAAATAATTATCAAGAAACTGAATACACTAATGTTAAATTTCCTATGGGCACCTAATAGACCTAGGATTGCATTAAAGAAACATACTAATAGCTGGTCTCAAGGGGTATTTCTTTTCCAGACTTTAATTTATATACTATCTCTTCTATTGTAAAAGTTATTACTTTATTAATAGATCAGTCATATGTCACAAAATGGAAAGATTATTGGGAGCTAATTAGTATGCACTTCATGAAAATCTCCTTAACACATAAAAATATGATTGTAAATAACTCCATGTTATGGTTACTAAAGGAATTTTGTACTTCACCTATTACACCTAAACATATGGTTTGTTACCCATTAAATATTATTATTAGTTATCGTAACTTTATATTCATGCACCCTAAGTATAGGGAATGGAATTTTATTGTATTCCTATAATGTATACTCAGGGTATGCTTTTGTCATCTACTTCTGAAGGAACTCATTTAGCTATAGATAATGATCTAAAGTACTGGTATCAGTTGATATCTGATAATAAAGTTAAAATCTAGATTTCTTAAAACAAGAATTTGATCTAAGAGAAACTTGCTGGTTAGAGGTTCAGACCTTTAGACAACATCTCATTAATAAAATAGATCTAATGTCTATAACAGTTAAAGAATCTATTCCAACACTGATTGATTACTTGATATTAAATTTACAACATAAAGTTTCTGATAAAGGTAAACTTTCATACATACATAAAATTATCAGACAAGAAACTTTTTACAGTGTAGATTCATACTGGAATTATTTCACTTCTATTAATGGGGACCCACCAAATCAACAAGATAAACAATATATTTTGGAATCTGCTTATAGAACTACGTCTTCCATTGTCTGGAGACTTTATACATGGAAATTTTTACATAGATCTTTTTATACACCTTTGATGATGAATAAAATAAATAATAAAGATAATTTATGTAAGAGATGTAATGTAGAAATTAATGCTGACTGGGCTCATATGTTTTATGACTGTATAAAGTTGAAAGAATACTGGAAGTCAATTAATGAATTTTTGCAGGCTCTTTTTACAGATAATTTCATTATTTCTAAATCTCTTATATTATTCAACACACCTGTACCTCAAAGTGTTAAAAAGGTTAAGCTTCCCTTGTTATGGTCTATTCTAGCAGTGGCTAGGAAAATAATAACTAGAAATGGGATTTCAGGTACACCTCCTTCGTTCAATGAATTTAAAAATGTTATGAATATAGTGTGCCATATGGAAATAAACACAATTAGGACAAGAACAAATAGAAAAACATCTTATTATATTGTATGGGATAAATTACAAAATTTGTTAAAAAAATTTTAATTTCAATAGCATGGTATTTTAGTTTAATTAATTGATCTGATTGTAGTGGATGTCTTTGTAAATACTTTAGTTGTTTTGTTGAATATTATAATAATACCTATTTTTAATTACTTGTATAAAATTGTTATGATATTTCTCTTATATGTTAAAACAATAAACCTGTTTTGAAAAAAAAAAGAATCCCAATTTCAGCTCCTTTTCAGAACAACTAAACTTGTTAAATCTCTCAGTATCCACCTAGAAATTAAAACTTTTAAAAATAGGTTTACTACATGCTTGTAAGTTTTGCCCTTGCATGAATTCCTGTGAGATGCACAACCATTTAAGCAGGAGTAACTTTACAGCACCTCCTACTTCATAGTACCTCCTACTTTACAGCACCTCCTACTTCATAGTACCTTCTACTTTACAGCACTTCCTACTTCATAGTACCTCCTACTTTACAGCACCTCCTACTTCATAGTACCTCCTACTTTACAGCACCTCCTACTTCATAGTACCTCCTACTTTACAGGACTTCCTACTTCATAGTACCTCCTACTTTACAGCACCTCCTACTTCATAGTACCTCCTACTTTACAGCACTTCCTACTTTGTCTCCAGCTTCTGTTTCTGTCATTCTCAGTCTCTACTCTTTACTTTTCTCAATCTACGTAGCAGACATTCTACTTTTTATTTTTTTATTCTTCTTCTTCTCACATCCCTCTTTCCACCTCCCTTGTCTTACCCCACCCCGTTAGACTACCATCTCCTCATCTACATGTTACACAGCATACTTATAGATCCTTTACAAGCCCTTTTTTCCTTTAACCACCTCCCACTCTAACAGATATTCTCGCAGTTATCTGATTCGCTCCCATTATTCTCTACTTTTCTTCTCTCATTATTGCTATACTCTTGCCCTAGCCTGCCAGCATTAGAAGCCCCCCCCCCAACTTTGATGAAAACTCTCACAGCACTGTCTAAACCCAAACACCTACAGCTGATGCACTCTCTTCCTGCCCTTTTTTCACTTTTCAGCTCTTCTCAAATCTTAATTCCCCATGAATGTTGCCAAATGAATCAGTCCTACAGGGCTTCAGTTATTTCCCATCTTTCATCCCTCACATTTGGGGCCATACACACCTTCCCAGTAGCATTGTCACATTCTCTTAACACTTTCCAATCCTTACTTACAACAAGGGTTTCAGTCCACACTAGTAGTTAAGTTAGTTAATCTACTCCATTTCCACCCATATTCTCACTGCTTCCACTGTAATTTGTCCCCTTTTCACAATGTCTTAATATATTACTCCTGCTGTTGCCTGCCTTACAACCTGACATACTAGACTTTCAAATTCCTTACCTTTGCTTACACCACTCAGTTCCTGCTTACTTTCCTGCTCACCCATTTCCCACTGTGTTTTCTTTCCTCTTTTCATGACATCTTATATTTTATGTGAAGAGAGTTACGTTATATTTTTATGCGATGGGAGTTATGATTTTGTTGGTGATTTTATTGATTATTTGCATACTAATAGATTTAATTTGCAATTTAGTGGTTTAAATGTACGTCACAAGGTAGCATTTTTAGATGTCTCTGAAAGGCATGGAGGGGCAAAGTATTCATACTAGAGTTCATAGGAAATTTACTGATGGTAATCACTACCTTAATGGGCGGAGCTGCCATCCCTCTAATACTACAGCAGCCCTTCCTATGGTGAATTCCTTAGGTTAAGGAGACTTTGTAATGATTAAAGGAATTTTATTCAGGAAGGAGAATCCACTAAGATTATGTTTATGAGTAGGGGGTATGATGTGAATAAACTAAACGTTAATATTCGTTATGTCATGGGGCTCAATCGTGACAGGCACTGTACTTACACATTTAATGGGAAATTTAAAGTAGTGGAAAATAGTAATAATAATAATAAAAAACATATTTTGTGACTACTTACAGTCCTTTTAGCAGTGAATTTGTTAAAGTGGTGAAGTACTACTGGCGTTTTTTGATCAGACAAGGATTTTTGCAATTTATTGGAAAATACCCCCAGTATTGTATTTAAGAGGGGGAGAAGCACAGCTGATATGCTTGTTCATGGGAAGTTTATTCCTCCAGTGGTATCTGCTAATATTGGTGTTAATTTCCCCTTTAAAGGTACTAGAATATGTGGGAAATGTTGCAGTTGTAAATATGTAGTGTCACATTTTGGGGATATTAATGGTATGAAATATGAGGATAAACATACTTATAGTTGCAACTCAACTGGAGTAATTTATGCCATTAAATGTCCCTGTGGAAAATTTTACATAGGGGAGAGAAAAAGGTTCTTTAAGACACGATTGCAAGAGCACCTTAGGGACATAAGAAAAGTGAGGATGGACAGTCCAATTGCTGTTTATTTTTTTTTTGATTACCATCATTGTGATGATATTGGCCTTGTAGCCATGGTATTAGATCAAGTTTATTGTGGTTTATTTGATACTGATAGTATTAAAAAGAAGTTGTTGTATAAGGAAACTGTCTTTATACTGAAATATGGTGCCCTGGATCTCAGAAGCTTGAATTCAGAATGTAGTTTGAAGGTTTTCATTTACTATGTTGCAATGTGATAATTTATTTAATAATTTATGTTATTAACGTAACTGATATGATTATATAAGAAGGTTTTTCTTAGGTGTGCTATTGTTTTATTCTGTAAAGGCTGTTTGCCGAGGCACTAGGAAAACTTTGTGGCTTATTAAAAATTTGGGGGGGGGGGATACTAGTCAAAGATCTATGGACAGTTTTATTGTAACTACCAACAAGCGTATGACCGGTATGGAGAATGGTGGCAACCCAGGCAATAATCGGTATAAAAAGTTTTTAGAAAGAGTTGCAAATTACCACAAACAAAGGGGGAACAACCCCTTTGTTTCTGTTGGTATGCAGTCTATGTCTAAGTCTCAATGGACACTCAGGGATTGTTAAAGAAATTAGAAAAACTGGTGTTTAAGGAGACTTCTGTTTTCTTAAATGTACAGAGTTTGCAATGACATGTTGAACTTGATGTTTCCCTGAGGGGCCTTTGTGCTGTTAAAGGTCCTGCCACACCATTTGACTGTATAAGTGAAGAAGATCAAAGGTTTAAGGCTAGGTGGGTGACAGCAGCCCACCACTGCTTCATGGAGTAGATAAATATCCTCGTAGAACAGGACTCATTGAAGCAGAAACATTTTAAGGATCAGATTGTCTCCCTAACTTCTACTATTTCCATGCAGTTGGGTCCTGCTGTCTTGACATTTTTTTTATTGATATCAAGGACCGTCTGCATGGATTTGAGGAAAGTACTGTGGATCATAAGAATGGTAAAATCCATAGAGACCTTAAGGACTATGAAAATAAATGGGCTTTTGATAGGGAGACCAATTGGGATCAAGCCCGATGTCGTGTTAGCTTCTGGAAGCAACAAGTAAAAGGCTGTGTACAAGGACTTTCCTTTACTTTATCTGAAGGGAATATTACACCGACTGATTGGGAAGAACAGTTTCCCCCAGCTCCCTGCAGCACAAAATCCCGGACAATTACAAAGGACTTTTCGTCCAGGTGAGGGACGATCCAATAATTTCAAAAAATGTCAATGAAGTAGTGACTTTAATGCCGGGTACAAAGGGGAGGGATATTATAAACAAAATAAACGGGGAAATGGCATTAATAATGTTGCATTTGCTTTTGGTTGCAACTATGCAGTTAATTTGTCTGGCTGTGGTTTAACAAATGAAGAAATGTCTGTTTTCAACTTGGGGCTTTAAATTTGTGCCGACTGTGTTACCACAACTTTATCTTTTGAAGGGTAACATCTTTAAACTGGTGAAAAATTTATTTAACACTATATTTTTCTAATGTAATTGTGAATGTTCATAGAGAAGTTATTGATTCAGATGATGATATGAATGAAAGCTTCTATTCTTGTGACTCAGAACCAGTTGCTAATGGTTACTGCCCTTTGAATACATCTTATCTACTTTGTAAAAGTGATTTTATGCCACCCTTTAGCCATGAAGTAGTGCAACAGTTTTCTTCTATGGTTAATTTTGGGGTTGAATGCAAGTATTTTCAGTTTATTAAAAATTTACATAAGGTGACCTTTAATTTAACTAGAAATGAATGGAAAGTGCTGATTGCTTTGAGTAATAGGAGTGAGATGATATTTAAACCCTCTGATAAAGGTAACAAATTGGTTATATTAAATGTAAACCAGAACCTGAATATGTGCCATCAATACTTGAATGATAGGAATGTGTATAGTGTTGCGGATATCAATTAATATTGTTCTGCCCAGGTGAACTTTAAGGAACTGGTTTACAAAGGATGTAGGCTGGGTTAATTTCCAAAAGAAGATGTAGATAAAAAAAATTGACATTGGTCCATGTGGTATGGCCTACTTTTATTGTTTTCCAAAAATTCAAAAGGACTCTGTAAATCCTCCTGAATTATTTTACTCATAATATAGGTTTATTTTTGCATAGTTATTTACTTCCCCATGTTTTGAGAATAGAGTCTTATGTGAAAGACACCTTCTATTTTTTGGATAAAATTTCCAATATAATCTGGAAAAAGAGATTGTATTGGATAACTGTTGATATGGTGAGTCTGTATACGAACATGCAACACAAATTTGGTTTAGAAGCTCTTTTGTATTTTTTAGGTGATAGTACAGTTTCTATGTATGTTATGGAATTGATTTATTCTGGTTTAATTAGTAATTATTTTGAGTTTAATGGCATATTGTATCAACAAATACGAGATACTGTAAAGGGGGCATTGTTTCCCCTATGTATGCCAGTTTATTTATGGGTCTTTTTGACCTTCAATCTGTTTATGTTGCTGAGTTTTTTAAAGAAGTATGTGGTTAGATATTTTAGATTTATCGATGACCTTATATTTTTATGTGATGGGGGTGATGATTCGGTTGGTGATTTTATTGATTATTTGCATACTAACAGATTTAATTAGCAATTTAGTGGTTTAAATGTAGGTCACAAGGTAACATTTTTAGATGTCTCTTTGGAAGGCATGGAGGGGCAAAGTATTCACACTAGAGTTCATAGGAATTTACAGATGATAATCACTACCTTAATGGGCGGAGCTGCCATCCCTCTCATACTACAGCAGCCCTTCCTATGGTGAATTCCTTAGGTTAAGTAGACTTTGTAGCGATGAAAGGGAATTATGTGAATAAAGTAAATGTTAATATTCATTATGTCATGGGGCTCAACCATGAGAGACACTGTACTTACACATTTAATGCGAAATTTAAAGTAGTGGGAAATAGTAATAATAAAATATATTTTTGACTACTTGCTGTAGTTTTAGTAGTGAAGTTGTTAAGGTGGTAAAGTACTACTGTTTTTTTTTTTTTTTTATCAGACATAAGGATTTTTGTAATTTATTGGAAAATACCCTGAGCACTGTATTTAAGAGGGAAGAAGCATAGGTGATATGCTTATTCATGGGAGGTTTATTCTTCCATTGGTGTCTGTTAATACTGGTGTTAATTTCCCCTTTAAAGGTACTAGAATATGTGGGAAATTTTGCGGTTGTAAATATGTAGTGTCACACTTTGGGGATATTAATGGTATGAAATATGAGGATAAACATACTTATAGTTGTAACTCAACTGGAGTAATTTATGCCATTAAATGTCCCTGTGGAGAATTTTACATACCGGAGAGCAAAAGGGCCTTTAAGACATGATTGCAAGCACACCTTAGGAACATAAGAAAAGTGAGGAAGGAAAGTCCAATTGCTGCTCATTTTTTTGATTACCATTAAGGGGATGATAGTGGCCTTGTAGCCATGGTATTAGATCAATTTTATTGTGGTGTATTTGATACTGATAGTATTAAAAAGAAGTTGTATAAAGAAACTGTCTTTATATTGAAATATAATACCCTGGTTCTCAGGGGCTTGAATTTAGATATAGTTGTAAGGTTTTGATTTAATATGTTGTAATGTGATAATTTATTGAATAACTGATGTTATTAACTTAAGTGATGTGATTATATAAGACTTTTTTTGTATGTGTGCTATTGTTTTACTCTGTAAAGGCTGTTTGCTGAGGTGAGGCACTAGGAGAACTTTGTGGCTTATTAAAAAAATTTTGGGCGGAGTATCTGGCTGTTTCTTCATTGTTTTGCTGCTTTGTTTTCTCAGAGGGGGTTTTGGTTTGTTCCATGGCCAGTGATCCTGACAATCAACTTCCCAGAATATTTTGAGAAGTCAACATGGATACTAGTCAAAGATCTATGTACAGTTATATTGTAACTACCAACGAGCGTATGACCGGTATGGAGAATGGTGGCAACCCAGGTAATAACGGGGAAAAAACGTTTTTTTAGAAAGAAATGAGAATGACCACAAACAAAGGGGGAATAACCCCTTTGTTTCTGTTGGTATGTGGCCTATGTCTAAAGTCTCAGTGGAAACTCAGGGATTGTTAGAGGAATTAGAAAACCTGGTGTTTAAGGAGGCTTCTGTTTTCTTAAATGTACAGAGTTTGCAACATGTTGAACTTGATGTTTCCCTGAGGGGCCTTCATGCTGTTAAAGATCCTGCCACAGTGTTTGACTCTATGAGTGAAGAAGATGAAAGGTTTATGGCTAGGGGGGTGACAGCAGCCCACCGGTGCTCTATGGAGTGGATAAATATCCTCACAGAACAGGACTCGAAGCAGAAACATCTTAAGGATCAGACTGCCTCCCTAAGTTCTTCTATTTCCACACAATTGGGTCCTGCCTGTCCTGACATTATTTTTATTGCTATCAAGGACCATCTGCATGGGTTTGAGGAAAGTGTTTTGGATCATAAGAAGGGTAAAATCTGTAGAGACCTTAAGGACTATGAAAATAAATGGGCTTTTGATAGGGGACCAACCCCTGTTTTTATGTGATGTTGTTTGTTGGCCTTCCGATTTCTTTCCCTTGAAAGAATTTGGTGATTTGGCCATTCGTGAAACTTGGATTTTGACATTTCCATGTCGACGAAAGGTGAGTCGACATTTTCCAATGTCGATCTTATATATACACTAAAACTTCTGCCTCCCAAGGGCCTCTGGTTCAAGTTTCAATGCAGTATCTGCTTTTAGGCTTACAGAACACAACTGATGTAACCTACAGAACTGCTTCATAGGTTCATAGGTGTGTACTAGGCTAATGGCCCTGGGTCCTATACAAGCCTAGCCATAGGATTACCCTGGCATCATGCCACCCGACCTTAGTTCCCAGTGCCTCTGTCAAGTAGAGCCACTGGAGTTATCCCCGGGGTGAAGTTTCTATTTCCCATTCACTCATCAAGATTTCTCTTGAAGAGGGTCAGCGAGGTGCACTGCTTGACATGTATGGGAAGTCTATTCCATAGCATGGGCAGTCTCTGGGTTATGAACCTGTAACTCCAGTATGTTCTGTTTATTGTGGTAATGATGCTGATGGTTCTAGAGCATGTGCTGTGGAGGGATTGGGATTTCTTTACATGTAGCATTTCTAACAGAGCTGGGACAGACATGGCTTTGTTATGTCAAGCAGAGATCACCTCTAAGTAGGAGATATGAGACAGAATAGTTGGAGTTTTTTGAGTCTGTCCATATAGGACAAGTGTTTAAGGCCTAGGGTCCTCTTTGTGAAGTACTTTTGCAGTCTCTCCAGTTGTTGCAGGTGCCTAGTGAGGTGCATGCCAAATAGGGCATTGTACTCGATGACTGGCCTAATGAGGGAAGAGTAGAGGGAGACAACAACCTCTTTCTTCCTGGATGCAAAACCTTTAGTAATGAGATGCGTTTCATAGAAGCACTTTCTGACCACAGTGGCAATGTAGTGATCAAAAGAGAGGTTGCTGTCAACCTGTGTTCCCAGATCTCTTATAATGCCTTCTGTGTTCACTGGACTACCATCAATGTGATAATTCATGGGAACTGGCTTTTTTCCAAAGGGAATGACAACACATTTTTTGGCATTGAGCTTAAGGTCATGGTTCTGACACCAGTCATTGGTCTCAGTGAGGCCATTCTGTTGGACATCAACATCACTTGGGGAGTTAATAATAGTTCCCAACTTGCAATCATCTGCAAACTTTGTCAGCCAGAGTCCCTTCATGTTGGCCTGGACTTTAGAGAAGTAGATACCAAACAGGAGAGGACCCAGGACAGAACCCTGTGGGACTTCACTCATGACTAGCCGGCAGTCTGAATTGGAGTCAGCTACTTTCACACTGTGGGTTTTATCTATGAGCCAGTTTGCAACCCACCTAGTGATACAGGGGTTGATGCCAAGCTTAGTGAGTTTTTCTACGATTTCTGAGTGGGGAATGGTATCAAAAGCCTTGGCCGGATCAAGGTAGGCTGTATGAATCACCTTACCTTCATTCACAGCTCTAGTGACTGACTCAAAGAAGTCGACCAAGTTGAGCAGGCATGATCTACCCTTCACAAAACCAAACTGTGTGGGGTCCAGAGTTTGAAGATTCCCTATATCCTTGTTTATTAAGTCCATGATGATTTGTTCCATAGCTCTGCATATCAGACTTGTCAGGCTAATGGGGCGATAGTTCCCAGAGTCTGTAGTCACTCCTCCTTTGTGGAGAGGGATGACTGTAGCAGTGCACCATTCGGTAGGGACAAAGCTTGAGGTGAGGTTGTGATTGAACACTTAGTGTAGAACAAAGCCAGGGATATTATCAGGTCCCATAGAAGCTGTATTCTTGGCCTTGGACAGTGCTGTTTTAACCTGTGCAGCAGTAATACTGGGTGCCTGGCAATCTACTGGTATTGTGATTGGTCCTTTGGGGGGGAGGGGTAAAGTTGGCAGTGAATCTGTCGGCCAGTATATTGGCAATATCTGTTGGCTCGGTATAGGAGGTGCCATTGTGCAGTAGCTCAGAGCAAATCTGGATATTGCCATGGAGACTCTTTACATAACTATAGAAGGCCTTATGGTTGTCTTTACTATCTGCTGCAATTCTGTTTTCATAGCTAGCCTTAGAGGATTTGAGGAGTGATCTCAACTTTTTGTTGAAGCTGATAAGGGAGTTTTTCCAGTCTTGGGACTTCACCTTGTTCTGCATCAATTTCCTCCTTCTGTTGTAGAATTTGTTTATGGCAGGGGACCACCTTCCTTTTTCTTGGAGGAGAGCATCTTGCTTCTATTGGGTATGGCGAGATCCATGCATTTGTGTAAGTGCTCGCACAGTGCATTGCTGTATGATTTGGTGGTCATGCAACTATTCTCCATTTGCATAGGTGCTGTGAAGTTAGCCACCTCTGTGTTTAGGAGCCCAAAGTTAGCTTTGGAGAAGTTTTTCATGGTGGTTACCTTTGTGTGTGGGGGGGGGGGCAGATGTGGATTTCCAAGGTGATTAGTTTGTGGTCGGATCTAACCAGGGAACAGCTGACTATTAGGGTAAATCAACGGTCGCCCATGTTAGTAATGACCAGGTCAAGGATGTTGCTACCTCTAGTGGGGGTAGGAACAAGCTGGCCCAGGGCATTGGAATTAATGAACTCCAGGAAACGTTGGGCAAGTGTATTGGCACATGAGTATTTTTCACAGTTAATAGAGAGGTAGTTGAAGTCGCCTAGTATGAGAGTGTTAGTTTGGACCCTAATATTCTCCCAGGTGCTTAGGAACATGGAGTGTGAGCCTTGAGACATGGTTGGGGACCCATATAGGCTACAACCTGAATCGCTTACCCAATGTTAGCTGCACCTAAAGTATCTCTGATGCATTATGTTGGGCTACCAGTCTGGAGGTGTGCGCATCCTTTATGAATATGGAAACACCACCACCTTTGGAGCTTCGGTCCAAGTTCTGGGGCTGAAAGGTGTGGAATGAGTTATAGCCTGGTAGTGCAGGGGTCCTTTCTGCTGCCTTTAACCAGGTCTCTGTTACAGCACAAATGTTGATGTCTTCCATTTTAAGGAGTGCTTTGAGCACTGAACAGGAAGCCAATCTGGTGGTCCCCTGCTATAAACAAACTATACAACAAAAGAAGAAACTGTTGCAGAAAAGAGGAAAATCCCAGGATGCAAAAAACTCCCTCACCAGCCTCAGTAAGAAGCTGAGATCCCTCATAAAATCCTCAAAAGCTAGTTACAAAAATAAAATTGCCAACGATTCCAAAGACAACCACAAGGCATTCTATAGTTATGTCAAGAATCTAAATGGCATTGCTCAGATCTGCTCTGAGCTACAACAGAATGGCATTAAATATACTGATCCCAAGGATATTGCCAATATCCTGGCAGGTCGATTTAGTGCCAATTTCACCCCCTCTCACCCCCTAAAGGGCCCATCGCAATACCAAAAGATTGCCAAATTCCAGTAATCACGGCCACACAAGTAGAAACGGCACTCTCCAAAGCTAAGAATACAGCATCCATGGGACCAGATGACATCCCGGGCTGTGTACTACATGAACTACAAAATGAACTGGCACCTCACCTAAGTGTCATGTTTAATCATAGCCTCACCTTAGGCTTCATGTCCACTGAGTGGCACACAGCTGCAGTTATCCCACTCCACAAGGGGGGATCCACCTTGGATCCCAGGAACTACCGTCCCATCAGTCTGACAAGCCTGATCTGCAAGGGCATGGAACGCATTATCATGGAACTTATAAACAAAGACATTGGCAACCTTCAAACACTGGACTCCACCCAGTTTGGGTTTGTGAAGGGCCAATCTTGTCTCCTGAATCTGATTGACTTCTTTGAATCAGTCTCCAGAGCTATGAACGAGGGTAAGGCGGTCCACACAGCGTATCTGGACCTCGCCAAGGCCTTCGACACCACCCCCCACTCTGGAATCATAGATAAACTTACTAAGCTGGGCATAAATCCCTACATCACTCGGTAGGTTGCCAACTGGCTTACTGACAGAACCCAGACTATAAAAGTAGCTGACTCCAAATCTAGCTCCAGACAAGTGGAGTACCTCAGGGTTCAGTACTGGGACCACTCTTGTTTGGCATCTACTTCTCTGAAGTACAGGCCAACACTAAGGGACTCTGGCTAACAAAGTTTGCAGATGACTGCAAACTGGGAGCCATTATTGAATCCCCAAATGATGTGGATATTCTACAAAAGGGCCTTACAGAAACAAATGCCTGGTGCCAGAGCCATGGGCTCAAGCTTAATGCCAAGAAATGTATAGTTATCCCCTTTGGAAAAAAACATGTACCCATGAATTACCACATAGGTGGCAGGACACTAAACATTGAAAGTGTGATGACAGACTTAGGGACACAGGTGGACAGTGGTCCCACTTTCGATAACCACATTGCCACAACAGTCAGGAAATCCTTCTATGTGGCACACTTCATCACTAAGAGCTTTTCATCCAGAAAAAGGGAGGTCATTGTCCCACTGTACTCATCCCTCATTAGACCCATTATAGAGTATAATGTCCCATTTTGTATGCATCTCACAAGACAGCTGGAAAGGCCACAGAAATACCTCACTAAAAGAATCACAGGCCTAAAGCAGATGCCATATGCTGACCATCTAAAAAAAACTCCAGCTATACTCTGCGGCATATCGTCTACTCAGAGCCAATCTCTGCTTAACATATAAGGCCATGTCAACCCCTAAGCTGTTGGACATGCTCCACTTAAAGAAATCCCAATCCCTCAGAGCCACATGCTCCAGGGATCTAAACCTTGTCATCACAATGAACAAAACATGCTGGAGGGATTAGTTCCTGAGCCAGAGACTCCCCATACTCTGGAATAGACTGCCCATACATGTCAAGCAGAGCGCCTTATTGGCCCTCTTCAAAAGGAACCTTGATGATTGGATGGGAGATAGGAAATTCACCCTGTGGATCATGTCAATCGTCCTGCTAGAGAGGGGTCCAGAGAAGTAAATATTGTGGGAAGAAATATCCAGGGAATTGTTATGGCTAGGCATGTATAGGCCCTAGGGCAGATAGCTTAGTACCAAGCTATGAACCTATGAACAGCATTTGTTTGTAGCTGTTATGGTGGTAATTTGGTCTTTGGAACACAGCCTAAAAAAGGCACTATAGGGACGGCAAGAGCCTTGGCCAGTATCCGGAAACCCAGGGCTGGCAGACACAGGCCATCTCTGGCAAAGGACCAAGGTCTGTCAATCATGTCATCCCAGGCAGACAGATACTGGATCCCTTTGTAATGACACCAGAAACTTAGCCAATTGTTGAAATCAATCATTTTCTGCTTGTACTGTGGTATCATTCTGGGTGATGGTAGGATGCTGCTCAGGGCTAGGGTCATACCCCACTGGGCTACATAATCTGGGAGCACCTCCATGTCTCTTTTCATGTAGTCCAAGGAGATAACGTCTCAGGCCATTCATGCTCACATGCACAATGACAGAGTCATATTTGTACCTGTTGTTGAGGGACCTGAGTGCATGCGTTATGTGGCAGATCCTGGCACCTGACAGGCAGCTGACTGTTACTTTCACCTTATTCAACCTAGTGAGTGGGACATCAGTGTGCCTCACTATTGTGTCACCTATGACTAGTGTGTTGGGCATGCTGTTTTGCCTTAGGGGCTTTGGTTGAGTGGCACACTGTTTTGGAGAGTTATTTGTTTCATGATTAGTGTTGTGTTGTGATGGTCGAGTGCGTTTCTGCCTTGGAGGCCTCTGCTGTTTGGGTACATTTTTATTGAGAGCCTCCATGAAGGTGGGTGTGTGGTTTGTGTTTTTATGTGAAGGCAGTGCTGGTGTTTGTTCTGGAGGGCTATGTGTTCCATGTGGTGTGGTGCAAGTGCTTGACCTTCTCCTCTTGACCAGCTATTCCGGTCTTGGCTGGAGAGTGCGTGGCTTCCAATTTGGATATATAAGTGCATCTCTCACAAGTCTGAGTGTTGGGAGGTATGAGGAGAGGGTTGTCGGTGTACATGAGGCAGTTGCTACATTGCCTCAGGATGCCCAAGCTCAACAGGTTAATAGGGGAAAGCACAGGGAACTGACCTTTAAGCATGCTGGGAGGGATAGGCATTAATAATAAGTACTGGGCCTGGAGGGGTGGACATTAATAATGTGCAAGTCAATACCTGCAATTTCCATCTCAGCAATGTTCATCAAATAAAAAAAACAAGTCTAATATCCTAAACTATGGAAAACAAATCTAAAGAAGTGTCCTCCTTCAAGTCCACTCGACTCCACTTCCTCATGCACCACACTGGCCCTCTAAATGGAGAGTTTCAAAATCACAGTCTGACAATGTATAAAAATACCAGACTAACCTTTTACAATGGGGACAATCAGGGCCGGCCTTAGCAATTTTAGGGTCCAATTTGGATCATTTTAGTGGGACCTCTTAGCTGAACCCTAACCATCCTCCAATTACAGACTTCCTGGACTTAAAACTATTTCAGATTAGGTATAAGGAATACATGCTGCTGCTACATTTATTTAACATTTGTTGACCGGGAAAGTCCAACTAGGACAGAGCCTATTTTCAATGGAGACTAATGGAGAAACTGTCCAAACACATGTCTTTGAAATGTGGGAGGAAACCAAAGCACCTGGAGGAAACCCACACAAATGCAGGGAGGACATGTAGACTCCACTGAGAAGGCATCCCAGCCGAGAATTGAAACAGAGAAATCCTTGCTGTGAGGCGACAACTTTAACCACTGCACCACTCTGCTGCAGTTTTATATGTTGTTATTAAAATAAAACAATATGTTTATTAGTTTATATTTTGTCATAAGACATCTTCAAATATAAATAAACTACTGGATTCCTGGATAACCCCCAGATTCAGTATCTCCAGAATTTCCTCTTGCAGTGTCCCCTTAACCCACTCAAGCATACTATAAGGGACCTGGTTGATGGGCCACCGAGGGTCTTTGTCTATATGGAGTTTCACCAACTGGGTGCATCCTGGCTTTTTAGTAAATATTTATTATTTTATTTTATTTATTTACTATTTGTTCACTGAGTAAGTGGACTGGTCTATTGACCCTTTTCAGCCATGGCCCAAGGTCAAAGAGCAGAAAATACATCATGGTCTTTCAATCGACAATATTATGTACAAAATGAGTACATAGCAAAATTCAGGAGATTGAATGCAGATAGGTTAAGACAAAAAGATCCAGTAAGAATGCCTTGAGAAAAAAGCATATAAAAATGCAAGCTAAGATATGCATAAAATACAGTGCAATCATATATACAATACATAAACTCATATGTATGCAAACTATTTGCATATAAGATAGCACATTAAGAGGTTGAGAAAAGTATATTAAATGTATGTAGCTTTGAAGCTTTCATTAGTTTCAAGATTTTTCATGTCTATAGGTAGGCAGGTGGTTCTAGACAGCAAGTCCCCATCTAGAGAAGGCTCTCTCTTACAGCAGTTTAAAATAGAAGGCAAACTAGAATATGTTCCCAAACTTCTGAAGTACTGACTGGATCTCCTGCACCTTGGTAGGAGACAGTTGCACACGTCACCATTGTCTCTGCCTGCATTACTACTTGTTTTGTATTTTTTTCTCTGTTTTCTATTTGCCTTCTTTCCATTCATCCCCTCATTTGACTCGTGCCTTAATCTACTTCACATCCCATGCCTAACGGTTGTATAGACTGTAAATACATTTTTCTTCATATATTATTTTTTTCAATATAGACATTATGCCATATGATGTAATGACAGTGTGTAGACAATCTTCGCACCAATTTTATTGATTGAATTCTTTTATCACATTCATGTCCAATTATGTTCATTTATGCTACCTCACTGTTTTACTAGAGACTGTTTGCACCTGGTACCTGTAGACTTTCGGGTGCCGGCAAAGCCTCTTGCCTCCCCCATAGTGCCTTTTTTAGGCAAGGTCTCAAAAACAAACTTACCAACATGAAATTTGCCATTTATAACAAAATAAGGGTCATGCTGCTAAACACTAGCAGCCTAAATGAAAAACTGCACACCTTAGAAGCACTTCTACCAATGGAAGATACAGGTGTCTGTACAGTCACAGAAAACTGGTTTAAGACCTCAGAATACCCGGGCCTTGCAAAGCTACAATGCCTTCCACACCTTCAGACTGCAAAATGAATGTGTGAGAACCAAAAAAGGTGATTAGACATAAATCCACCTCCTCTTCTAGTTAGACCGGACAACTGCATGAAGTTATTCCAGTTATTCCAAATTCATGTTACAGTAGGTAAGACCCCCCCATTCATGTCATATCCAGTTATAGATTCCCCCTCTATGGGTCATGACGTGCATGAAGCCTACTTGACCAAACTGGATACAATCCAAATATTACTGAACACTCTGGTTATTGGGGATTTCAATTATCCCTCCAACTGGGAAACCTAGACCTAACTCACTAGCACAAATGTTCATTGACTTTGTTAACTGAGATGCTTTGGAACAAATTGTTCATACCCCAACAAGAACAAGCATACTAGATCTGTTCCTCAACAACATGTCAAACAGGTGCATTATCGCAACTGTCAGACTCTCATTAGTTAAATCTGACCACAAATCAGTCACCGCTGAGCTGACACTAACATCAGAACTCACAAAGGGCAAAATCAGACTAAAAAACTACACCAAGGCAAATTATACCCTCCTGGATGAAGGTATAAATCCATTCCAAGCCCCACTCCCAGCTGGAAGTGGTAACTACACCGAAGCTTACATTAAAGCCCTGTACAATCACTTAATAAGTGTATAGTCAGCTGCACCAGAAAGAATCAAAGTCAGAGCCCCAAGTAAAAACAAGCTGACATGATGGATATCCAGCATCAACAAACTTTACAACAGATGCAAGAAGTTGCTGTCCAAGAAAACAAAGGCGAGACCCCAACAATGGAAAAGCACTGTCCTCAGCCTCAACTGGCCAGTAAAACAACTTTCCAAATCCTCTAAGGACACCTTTGAGAAAAACTTGGCAAGCACAGTCAAGGATAACCATAAGGCCTTTTACAGCTACGTATGTACCCTAATGGGTAGGAATCCAAGCATGTGCAGAACTAGTGACCAACAATATCACAAACAGTGACCCCACAGAGATAGCAAACCTGCTAGTGGATAGGTTTGGTGAAAATTTCACTCCTTTATCCCCTCCAAACGTATCACAGACCTTCCCCCAAACTCCACCCCCCCACCCTACATATCTGAAGAATAAGTCATCAAAGCCCTGTCCAAGGCAAAAAGCACAGCCTCTATGGGACCAGACAGCATCCCAGGCTGTCTTCTAAACAGGCAAAAACATGAACGAGCATCACTACTAAGTACCCTTTTCAATCATAGTCTACCCAAAGGCTTTGTTCCTGTGGAATGGAGAACAGCAACAGTTATTCCCCTCCACAAAGGTGGCCTAGCAACAGACCTGGGAGTTACAGACCCATAAGCCTGACCAGCCTCATATGTAAGGCCATGAAAAGTGTCATTATGGAACTCATAAATAAAGACACAGGCAGCCTCCAAACCCTGGATCCTACCCAATTTGGCTTCGTCAAGGGCAGATCCTACCAGTTAAATCTGGTGGATTTTTTCGAAAATGTGACCAGGGCCATTGATGAAGGCAAATCTGTGTACACAGCATACCTCGACTTGGCAAAGGTTTTTGACACAATCCCACACTCAGGCATTAGCAATAAACTTAGCAACCTGAATGTAAATCCCTTCATTGTAAAATGGGTTGCCACACACTATCAAAGTGGGTGACTCCACATCAACCAGCAGACCTGTTACCAGCAGGATGCCACAGGGGTTAGTGCTGGGTCCTCTACTGTTTGCTTTATACTTCTCAGGAGTTCAGGTCAAAACTAAGGGGTTGTGGCTGACAAAGTTTGCAGATGACCACAAACTGGGTGCAATTATTGAATCCCCAAATGATGTCAGTATACTCCAGGAGGGTCTTATACTGGCCAGTGACTGATGTCTTAGTCACGGTCCCAAACTGAATGCAAAGAAATGTGGCATCATTCCCTTCTGCAGAAACAATGTCTCTTCATACTACCAAATCAACAACAACACCCTAAGTAATGACAAAATAGTAAGGGACCTGGGATCTCAAGTTGACTGCAACCTTAACTTCGACCACCATGTGTCTACTGTAGTAAGGAAGGTTTTCTATGCAGCATACTTGATTAATAAAGGCATCGCTTTGAGAGCAAAAGAGGTTATAACCCCTGTATACTCAGCACTAATTTGGCTCATAATTGAGTATAATGCCCCATTCGGCATGTACCGTACACAAAGCACCTGCAGCAGCTGGAGAGACCTCAGAGGTTTCTAACAAAGAAGACCAAGGCACTCCAGCACATGCCTTACACAGACTGACTAAAGTCCCTGTCACTATACTCCATATGGTATAGACTTCTTAGGAGAGACTTATGCCTGGCTTACAAAGCAATCTCAGACCTAAACCTAATGAACTTGCTGCATATCTGTGAATCAAATGGGACTAGGGCTACACCCGTTCCAGGTACCTAAATATGGTTGCAACTTAAATAGAACATGCTGGAGGGACAGATTTATCTCCCAGTGACTGCTGCATCTTTGGAATAGGCTACCTATTCATGTGAAACAGGGTACTTCTACGACACCGTTCAAGAGAAACCTGGACGAGTGGATGGGGCATTGAAAATTCTTACCAGAGATAGCATCCACAACCCTCCTTGACATGGGCAGCCATTACTAAATGCAATCTTGGGTATTAACTAACATTTCTATGGTATTACATTGGGACAAAACAGCTAGGCTTGAAATGACCTCTGGGTCGATAGCCTAGTAATCTCCTATGATACTATTATTCAATATATCTCTGTTTTGATTGCTTTTATACTACCACTGTTGTGCTGGTATTAATTTGGTTGTATTTCCACAATTCTCTGACTGATAATGGACTAGGTGGATCAGTGTTCTACCATGTTTTGAAATTGCTCCATTTAGCCAGTTAACTTAATGTTTGTTTTTTTTTCTTTTTTCTCTATCAAGTACAGTGTCTTTTTTAACTGTGTATTTATTTTTCAGACACATTGTATTTGAATCATGATGTTGATGTGATTGGTTGCATAGTTTCCGAATGTGAAGTTTCTGTTGGTTGTGGCTTAAAATTTAAAGAACCTTTTCTGACTATGTTATGGTCTGAAGAAGCAACTTTTTGATTGTGAAAGCACTAAACTTTTTATTAAGCAGTGATTTTATTTTTACCTTTTGCTGTGTGTCAGTGTAGCACCTTCTTCGCTGCAATTTGTTTTCTATTATTTTTGGTGCTACGCTGTTCATCCATTGTGGAATTTACACATTTCTTTTACCCGGTACCATAATTTCAAACCAAACTGTCAACCACATCAGTTTCTCATAAGAGCTGTTAATGATTTTTATTTGACAAGAAATTATCTACATTACACTAGCAGCAGAGCTAGTAAGAGAGATGGCTAGAAACGTGCTTGGTGTGACATCTGGAAAGAGAAAGGAGGACAAGGAGACCTGGTGGTGGAATGAAGAAGTACAGGAGAGTATACAGAGAAAGAGGTTGGCGAAGAAGAAGTGGGATTGTCAAAGAGATGGAGAAAGTAGACAAGAGTATAAGAGAGTGGTGGTGAAAGTGGGTTGGGAGGGTGGCCTAATGGTTAAGGTGTTTGCCTTACAAACACAAGGTGTGAGACTCACAAGGGATAAATGGCTAGGCTTAAAATGGCTCGCAAGGGCAGTTAGCTTAGTACTAACCTATGAACCTATGAAGGCTAAGGATAAGGCATATGAAGAGTTGTATAAAAGGTTGGACACTAAGGAGGGAGAAAAGGACCTGTACCGATTGACTAGACAGAGGGACAGAGCTAATAAAGATGTGCAGCAGGTAAGGGTGATAAAGGATAATGAGGGAAATGTACTCACAAGCGAGGAGTGTGTGTTGAGCAGATGGAAAGAATACTTTGAGGGGTTGATGAATGAAGAGAATGAGAGGGAGAGAAGGTTGGATGATGTGCGGATAGTGAATCATGAAGTGCAGTGGATTAGCAAGGAGGAAGTAAGGATAGCTATGAAGAGGACGAATAACAGAAAGACTGTTGGTCCAGATGACATACCTGTGGAAGCATAGAGGTGTTTAGGTGAAATGGCAGTGGAGTTTTTAACTAGAGTGTTTAATGAAATCTTGGAAAGTGAGAGGATGCCTGAGGAATGGAGAAACAGTGTTTTGGTACCGATGTTTAAGAATAAGGGTGATGTGCAGAGCTGTAGTAACTACAGATGGATTAAACTGATCAGTCACAGCATGAAGTTATGGGAAAGAGTAGTGGAAGCTAGGTTAAGAAGTGAGGTGATGATTAGTGATCAGCAGTATGGTTTCATGCCAGGAAAGAGCACTACAGATGCGATGTTTGCTCTGAGAGTGTTGATGGAGAAGTACATAGAAGGTCAGAAGGAGTTGCATTTTGTCTTTGTGGATTTAAAGAAAGCATATGACAGGGTGCCTAAAGAGGAGTTGTGGTATTGTATGAGGAAGTCAGGAGTGTCAGAGAAGTATGTAAGAGTGGTACAGGATATGTACGAGGGTAGTGTGACAGCGGTGAGGTCTGCTGTGGGAGTGATAGATGCGTTTAAGGTGGAGGTGGGATTACATCAAGGATCAGCTCTGAGACCTTTCTTATATGCAATGGTGATGGACAGGTTGACAGACGAGATCAGACGGGAGTCTCCGTGGACTATGATGTTTGCAGATGACATTGTGATCTGTAGTGAGAATAGGGAACAGGTGGAGGAGACCCTGGAGAGGTGGAGATATGCTCTAGAGAGAAGAGGAATGAAGGTCAGCAGGACTAAGACAGAATATATATGCGTGAATGAGAGGGAGGACAGAAGAATGGTGAGGATGCAGGGAGTAGAGGTGGCGAAGGTGGATGAGTTTAAGTACTTGGGATCAACAGTTCAGAGTAATTGTGAGTGTGGAAGAGAGGTGAAGAAGAGAGTACAGGCAGGATGGAGTGGGTGGAGAAGAGTGTCGGGAGTGATTTGTGACAGACGAGTACCAGTAAGAGTGAAAGGGAAGGTCTACAGGAGGGTAGTGAGACCAGCTATGTTATATGGGTTGGAGGCAGTGGCATTGACAAAAAGGCAGGAGTCAGAGCTTGACATGGCAGAGTTGAAGGTGTTAAGATTTGCACTGGGTGTGATGAGGGTGGACAGGATTAGGAATAAGTATATTAGAGGGTCAGCCCAGGTTGGAAGGTTTGGAGACAAAGCCAGAGAGGCAAGATTACATTGGTTTGGACATGTGCTGAAGAGGGATGCAGAGTACATTGGGAAAAAGATGCCAAGGATGAAGCTGCCAGGTAACAGGAAAAGAGGGAGGCCTAAGATAAGGTTTATGGATGTGGTGAAAGAGGACATGCAGGTGGTTGGTGTGACAGAGCAAGATGTAGAGGACAGGAAGAAATGGAAACTGTTGATCAGCTGTGTCGACCCCTAACAGGGGCAGCCAAAAGAAGAAGAAGACACTAGCACTTGTCCTCCTAGATATCTCTCTGCAGCATTCAATACCATTGATCATGGCATTCAGATAGAACACTTATGAATGTGTTGAGATAGTTCCATCGTGGTTTGAGAGTGGTTTACCTCTTACTTTTAGGGCTGTTCACAAAAGCTCTGTTCAGGGATCAACTCATCATCCACATACCCTTTGGAGCTCTTAGAATCTTTATTGCTCACAGTTTACATGCCTCCCTCTTGGAGCTCTGTTAAGGGAAGTGGATTTAACATGCAATAGTTATGCTGTTGCTATATAGATCTATCTCTCCTTTCTCCAAGATCATACTATTGAGTGTTCTCCTTGGCCAATGATTTGGAAGCCATACATTCTTGGCTAATTCAGAACTGGTTGAAAATTAACACCTCGGCAGTTTGTGCAACAATGAAAGACTCCTCATGCCTTTCCCATTCCTAATTTTATCATGTATTGTTGATAAGGTGTGCAACCTTACTGTCATTATAGATTCCAAACTAACACTTTGGGACCAGATGTTGTATGTAACCTTAGTGTCATCATAGATTCCAAACTAACACTTTGGGACCAGATGTTGGCAGCTGTGAAGTCCTCATGTTTCCTTTTATGAAATATCAAGGATTAAGCACTTGATATCTCAAGCTCTTGAATGTTGTTCATGATCTGGTCTCATCAAGGCTGGACTACTGTGATGCCCTATACTTGGGACTTCTATGAACTGAGTTTGGAGAGCTTACAGATGGTGCAGATTCTACTGAAGGGCTAGTTAAATGTCCCTCACATTATGAGTATATTACATCTGTTCTGTGCAAACTGCATTAACTTGCTGTATACTACAAGATAGTGTCTATAGGATTTTAATGTTAACATACTTCCCCAGCCGGCAAGGATCATTCCTACTGGATAGAGCTTGTAGTGCACTACTGCATAGCTGTGTTTTGTGCCCAACCTCCGAGGGACAGTTGGCAATTCCACAGTTGCATCTTCAAACCTATGTGCTTCATTCATTCTCATATCAAGTCCTTCACCTGTGGAACGTGTTACCACAGTGGCTTTGGGAGTACCCATCACTGGGAAGTTTAAGGAGGACATTTAAAACATACTTTTTGATATTGTATTTGATAGGGTAGGATGAGTTCCCTGTTTAATTCCAATTATAAAAATATATCCTTTTGATTCTATTTGTTTGCTAATAAATGTTAATGGAGTCTGATCTCTCTAATGTTAATGGCATTTTGTGAGAAAACACATAAACAGAGTCTGATGATTAGACTATAAACATCTCTCTAAAGCCTATGAAAAAAATGCCCAAACTGTAGACATCCCAAAACTAATGACAAATGACCATGCTCTAGAAATGAGTTGCGTCCATTTTTATTCTCAGTTCATCTGTACATTTTAACTCTAATGCACTTTGCGTACACCTTTAATCTTTCCCTGATTACTGCTCTAGTTCCGTTCTGTTGGAAGAATGCAATCGTAACAGTTTAAGTCAACCTTAATATCCATACTGAAAGAGATAATCTTCCACCAAGTTGTTGACTATCTGAATACATAATCTTCTTAGACATGGTAATAAAATCTTCAACACTCTCAGCTTAGAGAAATCATATTTTTTCATTTGACTGAAGGTCTTCTGCCTACAGTCCTCTCTATGAACCTCAAGAGGACCTTTGATAAGGTTCATTGCCTTTTATTGCAAAACA
The DNA here is from genome assembly GCF_019279795.1 of Protopterus annectens. NCBI lineage: Eukaryota > Metazoa > Chordata > Ceratodontiformes > Protopteridae > Protopterus > Protopterus annectens. The sequence continues at coordinate 676,130,769 of NC_056749.1, read as the reverse complement.
GGTTAGCAGACTTGATATGATTGGGGACTCCTGGCCTGATTTAGTAAATGTCTTATATTCAGCTTATTATTAGCACATGCATTCTCCTTTTTTGTAGTCTATTGTTGTTTCCTATGTGGGTACTCCTGAACTCTGCCCTGAATCCTATCCTCTTTATTCATCAATAACGTCAACCAAACATCAAAAGAATAATAGCCACTTTTATGTAGATAACTTGTTCTTTCTATGAGCATCAAAAACTGTGGTATTAACTACTCTCCAGAATGAGTTCAAGCAGCTCTGTCACTGCTTTTTATCCAACACATTTTGTGCAAATCTTTACAAAAAAAAGGTAGTGTGTTTTTGAGATATCCCATATGCAAACTACTGCTTCCCAACTGCCTTATTTGAGTCTCACAGTTTTAGTGTAAAATACATTTCCTCACACAGATTGTGTTGAAGTTTGTACAGATTTTAAATATTCCCTATCCTGCCACACTGAATCAGTGATTAAAGAAATTATAGTACAAATGAAGGCTCCTCATATCTAACACTAAATGCTACATCTACAAGAAAATCTTTACATTCACGTCAGAAAACTTCCTCACATTGTTACTTCTGAGTCTGACAGTATCAATGCCACATGATGCACAAAGAAATCTGTTTTGTATAATTGAAAGGGCAATTATTTTATAGTTATCATGGTAATTGGGATACTGCAAGGTTCTTACTAGACTTACTTCCAAATAAGGCAAAATTCAGTGATTCAAGCTTTTCTGTCACATCACTGTATCAGGAAGCAAAAGGCCTGATGATTGCTAATAACTGTGTATTTTCCAAACTTTCTGTAGTCATCTGGTACTCCTGACATTGTAACCTCAGGAGCCCTTCCCAAAAGACTTACTTCATACACTGCAATGACTTCAGAACACTCATGTGGAGATGTCTTTTATCTCACTTATCTCACTTTTATCTGCTCTTTTGCATATATTTATTTGTGTTTTTCACTGAATATTAACTCGACTGAAGTTGTGGCAGTCTCTCTACAGAGCACTTTTTAGAATTTCAGTGTAGCCATTGATAGCAGTGGGGGTAGTTTCAGCTCATCACTGACATTCCGTCTTGCCTTATATAAGTGGTACATTTTGAGTCATCTCTGCTTAATATCAGAGCTTTGGCCGGGTAACATCTACCTGAAATCAGCTGGATGTATAAGTGAATTTAAGTACACTTTTATCTGCTCTTTTGCATATAGTACTCGGTGGTGGTGCTGCGGTAGCGTTGTCGCCTCACAGTTAGACGTTGCTAGTTCGATTCTCAGTTAGAGCATCTTCTGTGTGATGACATGCGTGAACGGGCGTTCCTTCGTTGAAGGTTGTGCGTTAGGCCCGGCAAGCCAGCATGTAAAACTCTACTGCCAATCATTAGCGGACCGGAGTTACGCTGTGACGACCCCTAACCGGGAAAAGCCGAAAGACACAAACAAACTGTATTTAATTTATTTGTGTTCATATTAACTCAACTGAAGTTGTGGCTGTCTCTCTACAGAACACTTTTTAGAATTTCTGTGTAGCCATTGATAGCAGTGGGGGTAGTGTCAGCTCATCACTGACATTCTGTCTTGCCTTATATAAGTGGTACATTTTGAGTTATCTCTGCTTAATATCAGAGCTTTGGCTGGCTAACATCTACCTGAAATCAGCTGGATGTATAAGTGAATTTAAGTACACTTTTTCTGCTCTTTTGCATATAGTACTGTATTTAATTTATTTATTTGTGTTTTTCACTGAATATTAACTCAACTGAAGTTGTGGCTGTCTTTCTACAGTTAGTTCCCCACCCACCCTACCTGTTCCTGTTTTGGTGTTAATGTTGGTGGCTTTGAAACTGCCCGCCCCTCTTGTAAATTTGTATTTGGATTCTCCTTCTGGGCCCATCTCATTTGCTCACTCAACTGAGTGCAGTGAGATCATATTCTGATTTCAGGCACTCCTACTGTGTACAAAGAGAGCATTTGGGAAGGACAACCCCTGTAGCCTCTTAATCCTGCTCTGTTCCCTCCCTCAAAAAAAAAAAAAATATATATATATATATATATATATTTTATTCAGCTGCTCTTACTGTAACTGTCTTAGTTGCTCTTCTGCATGCTGTTATCTGTTCAGTCGCTCTTACTCTGCACTTATTACTGCTTGTTAGTAGACTTCTAATTTACTGCCTTCTGCACTTTTTTTTAGTCATTTGTTAATTTAATTGCATTTATTTGAACTGTATTTGCTGTAGTTTTGCTACACACTCAGGTGTGCTGGCCTGCACTACAATTTTAATTGTATTTACTGCTGTTTTAGCTGCTTTTCTGTAACAAAAAAAAATGTTAATCTTGTTTCCTGCCTTTCCTGTAACTAGTCAAGTCCAGATACAGACTTGCTGTATCCAGGACTAATGGTAAGCTTCTGTGCCCCCCCCCCCCAAGCCTTTCTGTGTTGGAGGGAAGCCTTCTATCTTATCAGTGGGAGTGGTAAGCACTAGGTAGCCTATCTACCATGGGAAGAGTGGGTTTTGGCCCTGAAATTGTAGTTCATTGGCCATTTGGGCAGTTTTTCCATCTCTTTCTACTTTCTGGTTAAAAGCCCATTTTGCGTTTGGTCCCTGCCTTTCCTATAACTAGTGTAGTCCAGGTACAGATTTGCTGTATCCAGGACTGTTGGTAAGCTTCTGAGCCCCCCCCCCAAGCCCTTTTGTGTTGGAGAGAAGCCTTCTAGCTTATCAGTGGGAGTGGTAAGCACTAGGTAACCTATCTACCACAGAAGGAGTGGTTTCTGGCCCAGAAATTATAGTTTATTGGCCGTTTGGGAAGTTTTTCCATCTCTTTCAACCTTCTGATTTAAAAGTCTGTGTTTGCGCTTGTTTCCTGCCTTTCCTGTCACTAGTCTAGTCCAGGTACAGACTTGCTGTATCCAGGACTCCTTGTAAGCTTCTGAGCCCCCCAAGCCTTTCCGTGTCGGAGGGAAGCCTTCTAGCTTATCAGTGGGAGTGGTAAGCATTAGGTAGCCTATCTACCACAAGAGGAGTGGTTCCTGGCCCAGAAATTGTAGTTATTGGCCATTTGTTTTTTTTTTTTTCCATCTCTTTCAACTTTCTGGTTTAAAAGCCGCACTTGCGCTTGTTTCCCACCTTTCCTGTAACCAGCCTAGTCCAGATACAGAGTTGCTGTATCCAGGTCTGTTGGTAAGCTTCTGAGCCCCGCAAGCCTTTCTGTGTTGGAAGAAAGCCTTCTAGCTTATCAGTGGGAGTGGTAAGCACTAGGTAGCCTGTCTACCACGAGAGGAGAGGTTCTTGTCCAAGAAATTGTAGTTTATTGACCGTTTGGACAGTTTGTCCGTCTCTTTCAACTTTCTGGTTTAAAAGACCACATCTGCGCTTGTTTCCCATCTTTCCTGTAACTAACCTACTGGGTAGCACTAGAAAGCCTTAAACTGATACAAGCCTTCTAGCTGAGAAGAGAGACTTTGGAGTGATTAAGTACCAGTTTTCTGTACTTTCTTGCTGTACGTAACTGTTTTCTGCCTAAACGCAGATTTTCCAGCATTTATTGTGATTTAAAAGCTTGTTTTTTTTCACATATTGTACTTATTTGACTGCCTGCAGTTTTAAAAAGTTGTTTTTTGTTTAAATAATTTGTTTAACTGTTGTAGGCTACACACTAAAGTGCGATAGCCTTTTCTGATCGTTTGTAGTCATTTAAAGCTGTTTTAAGTGCATTTATTACTGTTTTTGCCTTATCTTTTCAAAAAAACAACAAAAAGAAATTCCTTGTTTCCTGCCTTTCTAAGCTAGTATAGTCCAGTTTTCAGGCTAGTGCTGAATTCAGAGCTGTGATACTAGTTTCTGAGTTGCCCATACCTTACTTGTATAGCAGGAAGTTTCTCTGTTCACCTGTGAGAAAGGGGATCTTTGAGCAACCTATCTGTCCCTGGAGGAGTGGTTCCAGCCCAGAAGTTAGTAGTTTACTGGCCATTTTGGGATGATTTCTATCTCTTTCATTTCCCTACTATAAAAACCGCATTTGCATGGTTTTGCGCACTGGGCAGTGCCGGTTAGCTATGGTTAAATTATTCCTGGCTCCACTAAGTCTCCTCTTCAGTTTTTCCCTTGAAACTAGTCTCAACCTAAGCACTCAAAAAGCATCTTACAGCCCAGCACTTGCTCAGACTTAATAGCAAGCACTAATATACCCGGACACTGATTGCCCAGATGGGCAAGGCTCTTTATTCACCCCTCACCAACCAAGCGACTAAGCAGCTCACCCTACTATTCAGGCATGACCAAAGGGCAACTTCAGGTGCACTCTCCAGTCCAGCTGGTGAATCTGGGTATCCTGAAGCAATGTTACAACTGCCTCATGTACACAGACAACCCTCTCCTTCTACCACAAAACACTAACATATGCGAGAGATGCAATTATACAGCCAAACTGGAAGCTAAGTTGTCTCCATCCAAGACTGGAACAGACAGTCAAGAGGAGAAGGTTAACACTTGCACCACACCTCCAGCCGCACACAGACCTACTAAAACAGCACTGGCAAAAAATACACATAAATACACAAAATCATACTAGGAGGCTCTAAATAAAAACCTGCAAAAGCATCAGAGACCTCCAAAGCAGACACCCAAACAAACTGCACTTCCCGTCATAAACCAGACAACACATAAAACACAAAATCAGTGTGCTGCACAATCACAGCCCTAACATACCTAACACATTAGTAATAAGTGACTCTATAATCAGGCACATTGACGTCCCACTCACTAGGCTGGACAAGCAGAAGGTTACTGTTAGCTACCTGACGGAAGCCAGAATCCACCACATAACACAAGCACTCAGGTCACTCCAGAACAAGTACAAATATGACTCTGTCATTGTTCATGCTGGTGTGAATGACCTTAGACATACCTCCCTGGACTACATGAAAAGAGACATAGAAGAGCTCTCTGATCATGCAGCCCAGGCTGGTATGACCCTGACCCTGAGTAGCATCCTGCCCTCACCAAGAATGATACCACAGTATAAAGAAAAAAATTATCAATTTCAACAACTGGCTAAGCTTCTGGTGTCATTCAAAGGGGATCCAGTGTCTGTCAGCCTGGGATGACATGCTCGACAAGCCGCATTGCTTCACAAGAGACGGCTTGCACCTGTCACCCCTAGGCTTTCGAATACTGGCCAAGGCTCTTGCTGCCCCCATAGTGCCTTTTTTAGGCAAGGCTCAAAAGTCAAACCCACCTAAGTAAACAGCACAATTAACAAAAAACTGAGGGTTATGCTACTCAATGCCAGGAATTTAAATCTCAAAATGCATGCGCTCGAAGTACTCCTCAGTATGGAGAACATCAACATCTGTGCAGTAACTGAAACCTGGTCCAAGGCTCCAGAGAGCACCCCAGCACTACCGGGCTACAACTCATACCACACGTTTTGGCAACAGAACACAGACCGAAACACAAAAGGAGGGAATGTATCTATATTCATCAAGAATACCTACACCTCCAGGTTAGTGGTGCAGCATGATACCTCTGAGATCATCCATGTGCAACTAACATCGGGCAAATCTGCAATGCAAATTGTGGCCTGCTGCAGATCACCCTCCATGACCCAGGACCACCACTCCACCTTTCTGGAGACACTGGAAAATATAAAGGTCCTACCAAACACCCTGATATTGGGCGATTTCAATTACCCTACCATTCACTGGGAAAACTACTCGAGTACAAATTCCCAGGCCCAGCGCTTCCTGGTATTCATCAACTCAAACACCCTGGATCAGCTGGTAAACTCCCCTACCACAGGTGAAAACATATTGGACCTGGTCATCACGTCACTGGTTAGATCAGACCATAAACTAATCACTCTGGATGTCCACACCCCACCACCACCCTCAACTAAGGAAACCACAGTAAAAAACTTTTCTAAAGCAAATTTCATCTTACTTAAGATAGAGGTGGTAAGTTTCACAGCCCCCACGCTAAAGGATAATGCTGCCCAAGATGCAGAAACCTTTTCAAATGCACTCTGTGAGCACCTACAAGGATGCATGGATCATGCCCATCCCTAGCAAAACCAAGACTCACTCCTTTAAGAGAAGGAAACCAGTTTGGTGGACCCCTGCAATAAATAGGCTATACAATAGAAGGAGGAAACTAGTTCAGAAAAAAAGCAAATCCCAAGAAGGAAATACATCCCTGATCAGTATTAGTAAGAAACTAAGGTCCCTCATGAAATCATCCAAGGCTAACTTCGAAAGAAAAATAACCAAGGATCCAAAAGATAACCACAAAGCCTTCTTTAGCTATGTTAAGAATCTAAGTGGCAACTTGCAGATATGCACTGAACTAGTGCAAAATAGCACAAAATATACTGAACCTACTGATATTGCCAACATCCTGGCAGATAGATTCAGTGCAAACTTCACCCTTCTCTCACCTTCAAAAGGGCCTACAACAATACCAGAAAAGTGTAGTGTCCCAAAAATCACAGACCCACAGGTGAAACAGCCCTTTCAAAAGCCAAAAACACAGCGTCAATGGGACCAGATGGTGTCCCAGGCTGCATCTTGCACGAACTACAGAACAAACTAACCCCCCACCTAAACACGCTGTTCAACCTCAGCCTCTCCACAGGCTATGTGCCCATAGAAAGGAACACAGCAATGGTTATTCCTCTCCATAAAGGAGGGGCCACAACTGACCCAGGTAACTATCGCCCCATAAGCCTGACTAGCCTGGTCTGCAAGGCTATGGAGTGCATCATCATGGAACTCATTAACAAAGTCATTGGGAACTCCAAACACTTGACCCGACCCAGTTCAGCTTTGTTAAGGGCAGATCATGCCTACTAAACCTGGTTGACTTCTTTGAGACAGTCACCAAGGCCATAGATGAGGGAAAGGTGGTTCGCACAGCCTACCTTGACCTCACCAAGGCTTTCAACACCATTCACCACTCGGGTATTACAGAAAAACTCACCAGCCTGAACATAAACCCCTATGTCATGAGATGGGTTGCCAACTGGCTTACAGACAGAACTCACATGGTAAGAATAGTGGGCTCCTGGTCTGACTCTAAACCAGTCACAAGTGGTGTCCCACAAGGCTTGGTCCTGGGACCCCTACTCTTCGGCATATACTTCTCAGAAGTACAGACAAACACAGGAGGACTATGGCTAACCAAGTTCACCAATGACTGCAAACTGGAAGCCATAATTGACTTTCCGATTGACACGGACATCCTCCAAATGCGCCTTACTGAGATGGACACCTGGTGTCAAAGTCATGGCCTCAAGCTAAATGCCAAAAAATGCATAGTCATCCCATTTGGGAAAAATAAAACACCCACGAATTACCACATACAGAAGAGGTAATAAGAGATCTGGGGACCCAGGTAGATAGTAATCTCTCCTTTGACAATCATATTGCCAAATTATTTAGGAAATCCTTCTATGTGGCCCATCTAATTACAAAAGGGTTCACATCTAGAAATAAAGAGGTTATAGTGCCCCTCTACTCATCACTCATTAGACCCATCATAGAGTACAATGTCCCATTCGGAATGTACCTCACAGGACACTTCCAACAGCTGGAAAGACCACAAAAGTACCTCACCAAGAGGATTACTGGCCTCAAACATATGTCCTATGCAGCCCAACTGAAAAAACTCCGGCTGTACTCAGTGGCATATCACTTACTCAGAGGTGATCTCTGCCTGACTTACAAAGCCATGTCCAACTCAGAATTGATGGACATGCTCCACCAAAAGAAATCTAAGTCACTGCGAGCCACATGCTCTAGTGAGCTAAACCACGCCACAACAATAAATAGAACATGCTGGAGGGATAGATTCCTGTCACAGAGACTCCCCATGCTTTGGAACAAAATTCCAAATTATATCAGACACAGCCCCTCACTAACACTCTTGAAGAGAAACCTTGACGAGTGGATGGGCAACTGGGATCACTTCATTGGTTCTGCTTGACAGAGGATCAGTTAATTAATCAATGGGGCAGTGAATGCCAACACTCTCTGGCTAGGCTTATAAATGCCCTCGGGAAGATAGCCTAGTACCTATCTATGAACCTATGAACCTATGTCTGCCATGTGCAAACATTTCAGAGATGATGGCTAACATTGTAAATGTAGTCCCTGACTTCTCTCTGCTCCTCCATTCCTTTCAGACAAAACAGCTATCTCAACACAAAGTCACTTCCCCCTTTCTGACATATGGCCTTGATCCTATTCTGTCTTATCTTCATAAGATTGTAAGAGTGGGTCATGAAATTGTTATATATTTATGATAAATATTAAGTTTTAACATACACTGACAACTGTTTTCACTTACAATGGCTTTAGTCATGCAAATGTGTTTGAGAACTTGCTCATTTCTTAATAAGGCATACAAAAACAAGAGACACTCAGGAGTCATTTGCTGTCACAGTAACACTGGACATAAAACTCATGCGAGTATACAGTAGAGGAAAGGTTATGTGTGACTATAAGTCATAAGATACACACTTGACAGCAGTTGTCTGAAAATGAATGAAGGTAGATATCATTGCTTGAAACCTAAATAATGTGTCTACAGTAGTTCGATAAAGGGAAGTTTAAATCTTTTGGTAATAGGATGACTACAGATACTTGAGAGTAGCAGTAATACCATTAAACTTATAAAGCAGACTAACATAGCACTCAAGAATCAAACCCGATTATTGCATCACAGAAATGCTGAAAGGCATCCTAACCATTGCAGAAAGGAAATATCTATACCATATTCCCCATTACATAATAAAATAATCCAAAGTTAAACAAGGTCATAGACATCAGACCTCAGTAAAAGTCTGAAAGTTGAAAAGCAGGCCATTAGGATTTGAACCTTAAGGCCACATGTCTGCATTTTTAGGATTTTAGAAACAAACCATGCTGTCTGTCCTGTGGTACATGAGTACTGCCACTGTAACATTTAGTGATAATGTCTTTTGGTGTTTATCTACAGGGTGAGAATAGAGAATGATGATATAGGCCCTTGCAGATGGTCTGTGAGCCTGAGTGATGAGAGGGTTTCCTGAATGGAGCAGGAGTACAACATTCTGCCTTTATGAACATCCACAACAAAAGCACAGTGGCGATAGTTACAGCTCCTTGTTGTCATCTATGTTCTTTTTTAAAGAAATGTTTTATTGAGTTAACATATATACAAGAAAGAAAGAAATTCAATATCACATACTGTTGCACAGTGCTAGAAATACACATATCAGAGTAATCTAATACAATTAACAAATTACGAATCTTTGTATAGCAACATTTCAAGGCTATCCCAACAACTAAAAATCTTAGTATAATTTACAGACCTTATTCTAATCACTTCTTTTTAGTGTTAGACAGAACTGCTGTTAAATTTATAAATTCTTTGAATGTGTTGTTTGTGTTCTAAAGATATCACAGTGCAGTGAATATACATCTTGCTGTGCCTATTTCCTGACCATAACTCTTCAGAAAAATAAGCATTCAACATCTTCATAACTATAGACCACCTTCAAGAAATGTAATCCCTCCCTCCATAGTCTGACAAGCAAAACTGTACTCAACAATCAAAGAAGAGTACACGGTGTAAATGTAGAAAAAATAAAATCAAATGCTGTTTTACAATGAGGAACTCAAAATCACTGCTAGTATTCATAAACCAGTGTGACT
>NC_056749.1:676108550-676113550 GCF_019279795.1 Protopterus annectens | reverse complement strand
AGGTTGAGACCTATGATATAACTAGATATTCATGATACAGATATAGATATATATGTGTATGAGTGAGGGTGTGTGTGTGTGTGTGTGTGTGTGTGTGTGTGTGTGTGTGTGTGTGTGTGTGTCTCTGCATGTATCATCATCACAGTTTACCTCCCCCTAATCAATCCAATATTTCCAAACTGGAGACTAATTATTCAGTCTATGTACTGCCGCTGGCCTTTTTTCATATTACCTCAATTAACAAATCTTCACAAATCCCATCTTACCATTAATGAACACAATGACCCTACAAAACCATCTCCCATAACTGCCATCTATATCACTGCATCGGTCAATAGGCCAATAGCACCCCCAACACCTTCAAACAATTACTGTATCATTTCTGAGATATTCTTACACATTTCCCACAAAGCAGCGCACCTAAAGGCATACCTACCTACCCACTATTTCTCAATAAATTCCTTACATTTACAATTCAACCGTCCATACTAATCCACATTCTTTTCCTTTGCAGACAGCAGGAATCAAACGCAGGTCTAGATATATTACACTACCACCTCTATATACCTTAGCTCAAAGCCTAGCTAAGTAATGCAGGCAGTGTCTTTAATACATTTGAACAAATCCAATCATTCTTCTCCATTCGTAAGCTAGATATCCTTGTAATCACTGAAATCTGGGTGAAGAATAAAAAATCAGTTTAAGCTTTCACTTCCAAGGTATTACTGTTATTCAAGGCACGGTCAGGTTATCGGGGTAGATAGAGAGACTCTCTTCATGTTTAAGAATAGTATAACCATATCCTAAAAGGATAAAGCTCATGCATAAATTACCATGATCCCAGATGGCTAGGCATTTCTCTATTTCTCTTCAGGAGACGCTCTGGCAGATTCCTTACTCTTGTGGTAGCCTATCTCTTGTCACTAGCAAATCACAAAAATTCACCGCACTCCTAAATGATGCAATGACACCTCATTTCTTGGAGACTTCAACATAAACCTTTTCAATAGCACAAACTCCAGAATTTTAGGACAATCTTACTTCAATGGGCTTGACTCACTTAGTCACAGACAGCAGGAGATCTGAAACATGCAGCCACTCCCTCCTAAATGTGGTAATTACAAACATCCCTGAGAAGGTGTCCAGCCTCAGCATCTTTCTTCCTTTATTAGTCACCACTGCTCTATTACAACCTCCCTACGTTACTCAACAATAAAACAACCCTGATCTCCAGCCATGTTTGCACCTAAAATCAGAATAAAAAAACTTTAAAAACTTTCATTAAGAGCATTCCCAAACAAACTGAAGGCCCCTACTAAGTAGCAAACCCATTCCATTCTAACCAGAATACTGTCCATCGCTCTGCTTCAATTACAAGAAAATATTTCAAAAAAATATCATGTTACATCTCACCTCATAAAAAGCAAGAGGCCACAAAAGAATGAAAGGGTCTTTACAATCTGAGAAATGAGGCCTGGTATCATTGAAAAGTTACCCCTGCCTTATGCAACTGAGAAAGTTGAATTCTTCTAAGATATCTAACTAATAAAACAATTGGAAGACATAAATCCATTTTTTTACACATCACACAAAGCACATTACGAAGCAAGTAGAACAAATTCAGTCAACAAAACAATAGGATACTGAACACCAAAATGCTCCTCTAATCACAACTACTTCTCCAGGTCTCTGGTTCCCTATCTACTCTTGACTTTCTAAATTAATTCCTATCCCTTCTTGCCACTTCCACTACAGTCCATACTCCTCCCACCTACAGTTTATACACACTGTCAGATTTACCTCCCCTTTTATATCAAAGCTATAAAATTATAAAGCCAATGCCATAGAAATGCCATTAAATAAACTTCCTCCAAATGTCACTTCCCTACAGTAGATGGTCTTCACCCCGCGTTTATTGTTCTCTGCCAAGGCTACATCCTTCTGCCATTCAAACAGCTATACAACCTCTGCCTCATAACTGGTAATATGCCTAACCAACATAAACAACCTGTAGCAAAACCATTGCACAAAATCCCCAAGCCTACCACTCCCAGTGATGTCCAAGAAATCCCAGTGCTACCTACTCAAGCCTCTTCATCATTAGCAACCCTACCAAATGGACCCCCCCTCACACACACACACACACACACACACACACACACACACACACACACACACACACACATCGTTCTTATTGCATTACTGTTGTCCTTATTCATTAACAATATTCTGGCTGACATCCTCCAAATTCCCTTAGTTTCCCATAACTCTGCAGACTGTTAATATGGAAATTTAGAGAGGTAACTCCTCCCCTTCAAAAATCAAAAGTGACCTAGAGCACGTCCTACTTATGTTTTTAGTGACCAAGCAAAAACTAGGAATGAGACATCATAACTAAACTGTTAAACTCAACAACACTAACTTAGTAGAAACAGCTGATAAATTTAAGTGTCTGTGATTATGGTTAAGCAGGTCATTGTATTTTCAACACTATCCAAATTACCAAAACTAAAATAACTAACCTACTTTTATGGTGCTGGAAAAATTCACATTGCCTATCTCCTTCAGGTTGAACTGCAATAGGTAATGTGCTCACCTGTCAAGTTAGAATATGGTCTCTCCTTACTAGCTGCATTATCAATAAGGAATCTTAACTCCATCCAAACTTCAAATAATACTTGCAGAGTCATTGCTCTTTCTCCACTGACAGAAGACAACTTTACCATTCATGAAGGAGCTAAATGGTTTCCAGTACAGCATAGGTCAACATATAGGAGCCTTTTTTTGCAAACTTCTCAGTATCAACTATTTTTTCCATCTTTTCTATCAGACCTCACCAGAAAAGCACCACCACACCTCAGCAGAGAAGCAACTCCTACAATATCAAATCCTGCACATCAACAACCCTCAACGTACAAACCATTTCCACAAGTGATCACTCCTTTGCATTGCTTGCTCCAGAATCCTGGCAATCCACCCACTACTTCCACTAAATCCATCTCAACATACACAGTTTCCTCTGCAATTAACAAAAAAAAGCATCTATTCAAACTGTCTCAAAGCAGCCACTTCCAAAACAGCAGCACTTTATAAAGAATTTCCATCCAATACCACATACATTTACTTCACACTTGCTATCTTAATCCATTCTGTTTCTGAACTAAGACAGTAAAATATTATCTGTCATTCATACGAAACTCCACAAACTTCCTTTCAACTAACTCCTTCCTTCTAGTCCACACATGCTTATTTCCACTTCATCTGTTCTTCCTCTGCCATAAATCTCCACATTTCCCTATGGATTCCTCCCATCATTTTCAATATGTATATATTTTAGTACAGTACAACAGCTCTCTACTTCCACTGCAAATAATACACTTAGTTCTTACTGTTCTTTACCTTGTACCATTAATAAAAGCTTAAATATAAACTTGTACAAGTTACACTGCAATTCTGCTTTCTCTCATACTCTCTCTTTTTTTTTTTTGCTTAGTCTTGTGAAATGTTGCAGCTACTGCACAGCGATTCATGTCTATCTATCTATCTATCTATCTATCTATCTATCTATCTATCTATCTATCTATCTATCTATCTATCTATCTCTATTTCTCACATTGTATATAAAGGTGTACTCACTATGACTGAAACACCCAGACACGGACTTCAATAATGTAGACGATGCAAATGCCGACAGGTGAGCTTGCAGGCATAAGGAAAATCCTTGCTGCATACAAAGTAAAACTTAAAAATAAAAATGACAAAAACATTGCTTTTTTGCACAGGTTACAAGCCCCCTGTGCCTTCCATACCCCAAGATAATTATATATAATAGCTATGAGATTGTACAATCCCAAGGAAGGAATATATTCAGCAGCCCCAGGTACTGTTGGACTGTCGATCTCACAAACCTGTTGATCACCTTCTTTGTTGACCACAGTGCGTCAACTAACAGATATCAACATTTGGGAGTTTTGACCAAAGTAACTACTCCCATATACACACACATATACATATACATACAGTGGATATAAAAAGTTTACACAACCCTGTTAAAATGCCAGTTTTTTGTGTTATAAAAAAATGAGACCACAATAAATAATTTCAGAACTTTTCCAACCTTTAATGTGACCTATAACCTGTAGAATTCAATTGAAAAATAAAGAAATCTGTTAGGGGAAAAATATGAAAAATAAAAAACGTACAATATGCTGGCTGCATAATTGTGCACACCCTAAAACTAGTACTTTGTTGTGTATACACACCCTTAAACTAATACTCTGTTGAAGCACCTTTTGATTTAATTACAACATTCAGTCTTCTTGGATAGGAGTCTCATCAGCATGGCACATCTTGACTTGACAATATTTGCCCACTCTTCCAAGCAAAAGCACTGCAAATCTATCAGATTGCAAGGACATCTCTTCTGCACAGCCCTCTTCAGGTCACCCCACAGATGTCCTATTGGATTTAGGTCTGGGCTCTGGCTGGGCCATTCCAAAACTTTAATTTTCTTCTAGTGAAGCCATTCTTTTGTTGATGTGGATGTATGCTTGGGGTCATTGCAGTGTTGAAAGGTGAAATTCCTCTTTATCTTCAGCTTTCTAGCAGATGCCTGAAAGTTTTGGGCCAAAAGTGACTGGTATTTGGAACTGTTTATAATTCCCTCCACCTTGAGTAAAGCCCCAGTTCTAGATAAAGAAAAGCTACCCCAAAGCATGATACTGCCACCACCATGCTTCACGTTGGGGATGGTGTTCTTTTGGTGCTGCAAAGTGCTGTTTTTGCACCAAACGTACCTTTTGGAATTGTGGCCAAAAAGTTCAACCTTGGTCTCATCAGACCATAACACATTTTCCCACATGCTTTTGGGAGACTTAATGTATTGTTTTGCAAATTCTAGCCAAGCCCGGATATTTTTCTGTGTAAGAAAAGGCTTCTGTCTAGCAACACTACCCCATAGTTCAGACATACGGAGAATACGGGAGATTGTTGTCACATGT